>NC_133788.1:19313609-19504356 GCF_003597395.2 Chelonoidis abingdonii
GCACATCGATCCCGCGCGGTGAAGACAGGTGAGTAGATCGATTTTAGATAATCGATTTCAGCTACGCTATTCTTGTAGCTGAAATTGCGTATCTAAAATCGATTTTCGCGCGTTGTGTAGACCTGGCCTCAGACAGCCAAGCATTTAAAGATTAGTGGTATTCTAGCAGGACAGTCTCACTTTGGTTTGCATTTACTGTCATTTGACTTTGTTACAGATGAGAGAAATATTAAAGCTGCTGTTATATTCAATAAAACTCTGTGGCAACCAAGAACTGCAGCTTAATTGCAATCTCCCTAGTCAGAAGAAGTCTTGTGGCAATTTCATTTCCTAGGTTAGCGGTATCTGTAGGCACAGCTGTAACATCACTTGTTCTTGTTGCTGCTATAATAGCTTTTTGGAGTGAAAACTTTCTAGCTGCAGGATTACCTAGTCTAATATAGTTTCACATCCAGCTCATATTCAGATTGATGATTTCAAACTCTCAGTTATGCACTATGCCACCTAGAGGTAGCTTTCAGTAAAGCTCATGCTTTCCTGTTGATCCTCACCCATCAAATTATTTGCTCTTGTGTTCTCTTTGGTTCTATGTTTTGCTTTAACTATACTAAATCTACTGTAACTCTACTCTTATTTATTATTCAAAAGCCCTATTTTATTGCTTTTTACCCCTTCTAGAGTTACTAACACTGAAAATGAAAATAGTCATGAACTGAAATTGATTGTCCCACTAGTTTGTTCATCCTGCCCGAGAGCCAAGTTTGCTTGTTAATGGGCATTAACTCTAATGGAAATTGTGCTGCAAATATTACCCACATTTATGGGAGAGTACAGTCAAAACGGTTGATGAATTAGGATTCGCTGACTCTTAGTCCTCAGGGTTGAACTTTTGGGAACTCTAGGACTGCAATTTGCTCACTTCCATGGACCATCTGAGACTGCTGGCAGCCTTCAAGGTGTGATCTGAGGGACATTTTTAGCCAGGCATTTTGTTGGTTACTGATGTTGCTCCCAGGGTCTTTTCTTTAAAGTTGATAAATTATATTGGCTACAAAAAGAAAAGGAGTACTTGTGGCACCTTAGAGACTAACAAATTTATTTGAGCATAAGCTTTCCTATTACTCTCTAAGGTGCCATAAGTACTCCTGTTCTTTCTGCGGATACAGACTTACATGTCTGCTACTCTAATATATTGGGTATAGTGAGACAGCAAAATAATGTCTTTACTGTTTTTAAACTATTGACAGTGACGAACACCAAATAATCTGTGTAAAAATGCTGTAAACAATGGCTGGTTTCAGACTGTAATGGTACAGCCCTAAAGACATAAGATCAAGACCAACATCAGATTGGCAAGGTAATAGGAGCTTGACATAAGGTGAGGCGCTCAGTTTATTTTAGAGAGACTAGCACATTCATCACTCTTCTGTACCTGGTAATCACTATAAACTTCTTGGGAATCCTGTGGCACTTTATAGACTAACAGACGTTTTGGAGCGTGAGCTTTCGTGGGTGACGAAGTGGGTATTCACCCACGAAAGCTCACGCTCCAAAACGTCTGTTAGTCTATAAGGTGCCACAGGATTCTCTGCTGCTTTTACAGATCCAGACTAACACGGCTACCCCTCTGATACTATAAACTTCTTGCAGTTCAATGCCTCTGCACCTTAGACAAGATTGACAATTCCCTGGGGAAAAGTAGTTTGGCCACAGCACTGATAAATACCATCTTAAGCCCGGTTTAAACCAGAAAATTGGTAAAAACTAATTGCATCAGTGTCCAGCAAGGGCAGGAAAAAACCTTGTCAAACTCTGGATATATCCATTCAAAAAATGGAGGAATAGTTTCAGTCTTTCCACTACATCAAAATTGGGCTTCTGCTACAGAATACTGGATTGCCAAATGGACCTGGGTGGTTAGTCTGAAACGCTGTATGCTTCTGACTGCTTAAGGCTTCAAGCCTACAACTCTGCATTATTGCAGTTTTCATATAACCAAATATTTTTGACTTTTTTCTATACAATATTGAAAACTGAAATGAGCCATGACATGTATGACTTCCTTGAGAAAATATGGAACCAATATACAGACATTTAGCTGTTCAGTGTTATAGTTATATATTTACTGTTATAACCAATGCAGTTTTACTTTCTATTTGTAAAACTCTGAATTAATCTATGAATATACTGCCATATATAACCACAATTTGAATACCTAACAAACAATAAGTGTAACATGGTATGCATTGACAAAATAGTTTTTAAAAGCAGAAAATGCCTTAAATTGGGACTAAGTAGTTTTTCCCAGGGTAGTAAAAACCACCTCTGGTAAATACCAAGCCATCTCTGACTTTAGATGTTAGCACAGAAGTGATGATTATAAATTTTTCAAAATATCATTTTTGGGCTGATCTAATGTGTGGAACACTTATGTCAAACTATTTTGAACTGAAAATAAGTAGTTCTGGGTTATTTTTTTTTAATTATATATTAGAAAAGGTAAAACAACCCACTCATTCACACATAAAAGCATCCTCAAATTTAGACTGGCATATTATGGTGTGTCAGCTAAAAGGCAATCACTGACAATTCGTAGCTCAATATATCTATTCTTAGAAAAATAAATCATGGTTACTGAGTTAGGTAAGATTTGATCCAATTCAAATTTATTATCTTTAGTACCAGATTGAGTTCTACACTATGGGAAAGTTTTATAACTATAAAGTCCAAGCACGGGCCAGATAAGCCTCCTGAAATAAATGCCCCGTAGCAGCCGTGTGCAGGTCTCAGCCCTCACCTCAAAAGCCGGGCGGGGGGGAGGGGGGGGACCACCAAATATGAAGGGGGAAAGGACGGTGACGCCTGACTGAGGCATACTGGCGTTAAAACAAACCGTTACCCAAGCAGTAACTGCCTAGGACTAACGTCAGGGGACGCGTCCTCCACCACCGCCTACAGCTGCACCCGCACAGCGGTGCCACCCGCGATGGGTGGTGCAGCAATTGCCACAGAAGCAGGCACCAGCTCATCCAGACAGGGCACCTCGCTCCCTCACCAGACCGCCCCTCCTCTCCCGCTGACTAGGCCGGCCCCCGTCACCCTCCTCGGCGCATCGGGCCCCTCACCGGAGCAGACCCGTCCTACGAGCCCGGGTCTCCCTCTCGGATCCCAGGTCGGGCCGCTCACCGGACTGGGCCGGGTCCCCCCGCCCTACTCCTGGCGAGGCCCGCTCCCTCTCAGCCCCTTGCCGGCTCAGACTCCCCCCTCTCACCCCCTCCTCCAACTCCTCGTCCGAACCCGCGTCTTCGGGCTGGTCCAGGTCAATGTCGAACACGCCCGCCATGGCCTGGATGCGAGCAGCGCCTCCGCCGCCCCTTCCGCGCTGTGCTGAGTCCGCGGGGCCTGGGCCGCCTCATGGGCCCGCAGCCCCTAACGCCGCCACGGCCGCCATCGCCGGCTGCCAGGCTTCAGCGCGGCTGCGCCCCCGCCCCGACTCCGTCTACGGCGCAGGCGCACGACCCAACCCCGTGACCGCAAGGGACCACACTGAACATGCGTAGAACGCACCATGGCGTGCGACCTCAGTTGCGGCTCGTACTGAGCATGCGCAAAGCTCAGTGGGCCGCTAGATTTTCTGGCAACGAGAATGCGCAGACTGCAGACTGAAGCGTCTCAGCTCGGTGCATGCGTATAATGTTCACTGAAGCCTCCAACGCTGGTACTGGACCTGCACACTGAAGCCCCCTACACCGCCTCCTGCTGGCTCAGAGCATGCGCAAGCGGTCTGTTGAAAGGCGGCTCTGTACGGATGCCGGAGGGGCCAGGAGGCTTGTTGTGATGGTAACGCTGCCCGCGCTCCCTGAGGGAAAAAGTCTTGACCTGCTGGGGCAGAATCCTGGCGTGAGACCGTGAGGGGCGAGACTCAGGTACCGAGCTGGGCCTGGTGGGGAGGCGCTTGGGGCTGGGGTACGGTGCGCGCCCTGTGCTGGCGTGGGGCGGGGCGGAGGGTTATGAGGGCTACACGGGAAGGCGGGAATGCAGGACGGGGACAAAGAGGCATCGCTCTCCGCGTGGGAGCAGGATCGGGATCGGGGGGCGCCACGTACGTGGCTGGATGAGGGGGGCCTGGGATCGGGGGGCGCCACGTACATGGCTGGATGAGGGGGGCCTGGTATGGGGGGGTACCACCTATGTGGCTGGATGAGGGGGGCCTGGGATCAGGGGTGCTAATTCAACTCCTACTCCCTTCTGCTCTCCCCCACAAAGATAGAATACAGTCATTCTCAACATTCTTGATAGATGGATTGGATATTAAACTAGAATTTACAATTGTGGGAGTGTAATGAGTGGGCTATGGTTGGCTGCTTTAACAGAATGATAAATACCAACTATTATAGTTTCAACTGGATGGATTATGTAAGTGTGAATGGTTTGTATGTGGCAGTTTAGCTTCCCAGAGTAATTCTTCTCATTGATCTAGCTTGGTTTCATCCACCACTGTAATGCATGCAAGAATCTAAATGCTCATATTTGAAATGGGATCCTGTAGGTCTTTCAGCAGCAGGTGCTTCTTTGCATCTGCAAGGAAGGGACTATTGGCAGAGTAATGCCCCGGTAGGTCATGTAGGCAGTGTTGGAAAAGATTTTGTTTCACCCAGAGGAGAATGTGAGGCTCTAATCTGTCCATAGTTGTATCCTGAACTAGCCTCTTATTTCTAAGATTTCCCACTGTTGCTACCACAAGTGCAGCTCCATCAGTGGGAGCATTAATATAATCCAGCATTTTAACTTCAGTGTCATTTAAATTTAGTGGTCTAGGCAACCTGCTAGTTTAAAATACCAGTGTCTGGTCTATATTAGAGCTTCTACCATGGCTAACAACAGACTAAGTGCACCACTGTAACTGCAGACAAAGAAGTAGACGAGCCTACAACAACACTGAATGTCAGTAATGTCTAAGAAATGACAATGGAGTCTTCATGTGTCAGCTGAGACTTGCACGTATGAACAGACAGGGTAGCGCAGTTGTGCTTGAGCATTAGTCATTGTGGTTCATATTAGGCACATTAGCCTTCAACCTGCAGTGTCTGAGTCAGTTAAATATAGGCCGGCTTTGTGTGACCTAAAAGAGAGATATAAGTACCATGGAAAACCCAATTGTTCTGTTTTTTTCTGGTTGTCCTGAGCAGCAATAGGTGGGGAAAAAATTCAACACCTGGCCCCACTAAAACACACCACAGCCCCACTGTGGCCACTATCAACACCCAATGATGGCCGTAGCCCCTTCAGAGGAGTTTCAGCCACTAAATCCACATAACTGGAGGGTTTAGATAGTCTAGAAAACCGCACAGCTGCCGTTTGTACAAGGGAAATTTCACTGCCCTACCGTGCTTTTCATGGGTTATGAAACTGGTCCAAAGTCTTCCACTCTCTACAGCTTGATCAACCACAGTAAAAAGCCCAAATCTATATTTTTTCTTTTTAGGATTAAATCCAAGGTGAAGGAGAATGTCAATAGTCACAGTACAGCTTGGTCAATGTGGTAACCAGATTGGTTACGAGGTGTTTAATGCTATCTGCAATGACTTCCACAGCACACATGGACTGTGCTCCAAGAAGGAGAATGAATCCTATCAGGAAGCTTGCAAGGAACGTTTCTTCAGTGAGGAGAAAACTGGAGGTACAATTTTTAAGGATTTTTTTTTTCATACCATACTGAGCCTGTTAGAAATATACGTAGTAATAAACAATACTTTGCATTTCTATTTAAGGATGTGCTTTAGGTATATTCATGAATTTACCATCTCAGCCCTGTTGTCAGCAGCATTTAACAAATGGCAAAGCAAACACTGAGAGGTGAAGTGACTTGCCCAAGGTCACGTATCAAGTCAGTGGCAGAGCTGGAACAGATCCCTGGTGTCCTGAACCCTGATTCTGTGCCTTAATCCCAAGCCCACCTTTCTCTTTCTTACAATAATAGAACTATTGCAGTGAGCTTTGTTTTTCTTGTTTTGTGCCTTTGATTGCCATCATACATTCAAGAGAACTAATAAAGAGCTTTTCTAGATGAGAAACATGTTTTTGTTCTTTCCAGATTTCTGTTTATTACACACGTTAGGTAGATCAGATTAAGTACTCGGGTATGAAGCCCGTCCATTTCAAATGCTAGCTGATCTGAATGGTTTCCCTACTGAGAAGGACTCCTGTCTATGTAGAGTTTGCAAAATACATTTTGGGATAATGAAAGGTTCTGTGTAAATGTAAAGCTTTGAGGGTCAGATCCCGCTCACCTTATTCTCATGTACTGTCCCCCTGAAGTTAATGGGATGACTTGCATGAATAAGTATTATCTGGCCCTTCGTATGTTTTTATGCCCGTTATGTGAACATTGTTTTCTTGTTAAAAGGTTTAAGTATGATGCAGTCTTTTTGATTTTGCATTTTTTCTCTCTCTCTCTCCAGTACCTGTTGCCCGAGCTGTGCTTGTTGACATGGAACCGAAAGTAATCAGTCAGACCCTCTCAACAGCTGCTAGGTCTGGCCACTGGAAATATGACCATCAGTCACACTTCTGTCAGAAACAGGGGTCTGGAAACAACTGGGCAAATGGGTATAAATGATCACCGCAAGCTTTGCTAATAATAATAATACAACATGGGAATACTAAGCAACTGCCTAGACTCACAGCTATCCTCTCTTAGAAGCCGAACTGTTGCTGCTGTGAAGTAATACACTGCATGCATAACATTACCCTGATTTTACTGCTGTTGTAGAGTGCTTGTGCTCTTTTTTGCAAGGAACTGAGATTGGTATTAACAGTGAAGACCTACTACTCAGTTACAGAAAAGTGAACAAAATGTCACCTAGACATGTAACTACTTGATTTGCGGGTGCAGAGTGGGAGGCTAATTTTAAAAATCAGGCTTTTACTGCAAAATAAATGGCACAAGAAAAGAATTGAGGATTGTTCACTACAGGCAGCATTGGTGATATGAAGAGTTAGATAAATGGTTCGGCATTTTTAAAAGAAGGAAAAACTCCTTTATATATTTGAGTGGTTGACTTTATTGCTTTTATTTTGCTATAAAGTAAGAGTTCTTGCTCTTTTTGCTTTCTCTTATGCTGCAGTTACTCTGTTCATGGGCCCAGGTACAGAGAAGTTATCATGAACCTGGTACAGAAGGAAGCAGAGAAATGTGACCGACTCAGTGGATTTTTCACAGTAATGAGCATGGCTGGTGGCACAGGATCAGGCATGGGAGCCTTTGTGACCCAGTGCTTAAGAGATGCTTTTCCAACCTCATTTATACTCAACCAGGTTATCTGGCCCTATGGAACCGGTGAGGTGAATGTTAAAGCTTGAGGAGGGTTCTGCAGAATTTTTAATCAGTATTAAAAGGCCAGTCTAGTGATAACAAAAAAACCAGTCCTACACTTGGTTTACCTTCTAGTGTTACAAATAACACCTAAAATGCCTATAACTGAAATATATTGGAGAAAGGGAGAGAATTGTTTCTTCACAGTTTATTTACTTTGTGTATTTAGTATCACCTCATGTATAGTCAGTTTCATTGTTTGCCTGTAGTCAGTTGCTGTGAGTTTTTCAAAAGTGAAAACAAAACATAATTTTTAAAATGTGATTGTAAAACTGCACATCCCAACTATGAGACTTATTTCACTAGTGCCTGAGGCTAACTTAGTACATATAAGGCCTCCATTGCCATAGTACGTTAGCACATCACAGTTTTTCTCCATGTATTTATCGTTACAACACCTCTGTGAGACACAGAAGTACTATTATCCCTGTTTTACAGCTGAGAACTGAGGCACAGAGACACTGGGCTAGTGTACACAAGAAAGGCTTTGCCAATACAGCTGTAATAGAGATACAGGTTATAACCAGCATAAGGAGATCTTTTGCCAGTATAGTTAAACTGGCTCACCAAGCAACATGAGCTATGCAGACAAAAGGATCTAAGGGCAGGGAGGGTCTGCTGGCATCACTATGTCAGACGGGAGTGTGAATTTTTCCACACACCCTGTACTGACATAAGTATGCCAGCAAAACTTTGTAGTGTAGACCTGGCCTAAGTGACTTGCCCAAGGTCACACAGGAAGTCTGTAGTGGAGCAGGGAATTGAAACAAGCCTCCAGTTTATTACATGGCAAGTATAATAAACACAGCACAATCGTATCGGTTCATTCTCAGTATCTTGCTATCAGTGCAGCTGTGGATGATAAGATCAAGGCAGGCCTTGTTCACCATCTTAAGTGGAAGCTAAAAGTGTTGCTGAATTGGGTGCAGGATCTTGGTAAAGGGGGGATCAGTCACTCTGTGAAGAATATCAAAAGAGGTGAGATAAGTTACATAGACAAAAATTCTTAATTTAACTTATCCTTGTTGATGTGCGTTTCTATTTCCAGGTAATTGTTCAAAACTACAACTCAGTTCTGACACTCTCACACCTGTACCAGTCAGCAGATGCTCTCCTTGTTCACGAAAATGATGCCATCCACAAGATCTGTGCTCAGCTAATGAATATTAAAAAGATCTCCTTCAGGGATGTAAATCAAGTAATTGCACATCAGCTGGGAAGTGTGTTCCAGCCCACTTACTCCTCAGAAGGTGCCTCACAGTATAGCAGAAGCCCACTAGGTATCTAATTATAATAATGCGTTCTGCCATCTAATGCTTTCATTTCAGGGATCTTGGAGCACTCTTCAAACTGCGTGCTAAACATCAGCCCCCTCTGTGAGTTGGGTATTAGCCCCTCTTTTAAAGTTGATGAAACTGAGGCAGAAAGAGATTAAGTGACTTGCCATTGGTCATACATCAGTTTTGCAACAGAGTTAAGAGTAGAGCTTCTGACACCCAGTCTCATGCTTTACCACCAAGTGATGCTTCCTCTTTCCAAGTGGCTGGTGTCAGCCTGGGACTGATTTGCATTTTAGGTGAAACCATGTGCAAGTCAGTGGTTTTGTTTTGAGTTGTGGGGTTAGTTTAGAACTATATGCAAACTGAAACCAGATAAAAAGGCTTGCATAAAAAGCTGCAAAGCAAAATTAGAGTATTCTGCTGATCTTGTTAGTGATAATACAGGTCTGTAGTGTGTGTCATCCTGGAATGAGAGAATTAATTTATCTATAGTCCCAAGATTTGGGGTTGCTACCCAAAATTTCCACTTTGGCATTTTCCCATTGGTCCCTGCAACAATAGACGCGGAGTGCAGCCAGACAAATGCAGAGGAGGGTTTATTATTTTCTGTACTCCATGTCAGACAGAAATGCGGGGCCGGGGGGAGGAGGGAGAGCGGGCTGTTTGTGTCTGCATCCTTATGGGTGATAAGGAACACAGGGTCATTCCCTCTGTTTGTTCCTGTTTCTGTGTATTTATGGTGCATCTTCATTGTTTTACCCTTTTGCTATACGACCTTTACCATGAAGAAGGAGAAGCAAGTTGTTAATGAAACATGATTAAATGTCATAAGACCATTAGAATTGCCATATTGGTTCAGAGTAGCAGCCTGCCTCATCCAGTATCTTTTCACCAACAGTGATCATTACCAGATGCCTTTAGAGGGAGGCCTAGCACAGCAGTTCTCAAACTTCATTGCACTGTGACCCCCTTCTGACAATAAAAATTACTACATGACCCCAGGAGCAGGGACCGAAGACCGAGCCTGCATGAACCCCACTTCCCTGGCTGGGGGGACCAAAGCTGAAGCCCAAAGGCTTCTGCCCTGCGTGGTGGGGCTCTGGCTTCAGCTTCAGCCCCTGGTGGTGGGGCTTGGGCTTGGCCTTCAGACTTGCTGATCCCCAGGGCCAACACCAGCCTTGGTGATCCCATTAAAATCGGGTCATGACCCACTTTGGAGTCCCTGACCCACAGTTTGAGAATCTCTGCTCCAGTAGACAACTATGGAATAACTTGCCCATAGGGGAAATTTCTTCCTAACCCACATCAGTTAGTAGCAGGTTTTTGCCCTGATTCGTGAGCATTTAAATCACCTCTGAATAATTATCCTTGTTTAGTTTCAATTTTGCCCATTTCGGTGTCATGTCATATCCTCATGGTCTTGTATTATGAGAGAGTAAATTAGTTTATCTTGTCTATTCTGTTTGTTATTTGTATAGTTCTACCGTGTCTCTGCTCTAAATAGTCCCAGTTGCATACAGAATTGGCTTTCTGCCTCTAATCATTCTCATTCTTTTTCTTTAAACTCCTTCGATTTTAGCTTTCTGTCTGAGATGCCTTCATTGGAATTGATTTATACTTTGACTTAACAAGAGCATTATAATACTATCGCTGTTTTCCATCCCATTCTTTATACACCTCTGCCCCGATATAATGCTGTCCTTGGGAGCCAAAAAATCTTACCGCATTATAGATGAAACCGCATTAAATCAAACTTGCTTTGATCCACTGGAGTGCGGAGCCCCCGCCCAGAGCGCTGCTTTACCACGTTATAGCCAAATTTGTGTTATATCGGGTCACGTTATATAGGGGCAGAGGTGTATAGTCCAGCATTTTTGCTTTTTTTGACCACCACTAAACAAGGAGCAGATTTTTTTCCAGTGATTTATCTGTGACCTCTCCAGCGTGCTAACATGCCAATACAGACCCCAGTAAAGTGTATGAGTTTTTCATATGGTTCACAGTGATGTGTATGACTTGCACTAATCTACGCTGCATGTTGCCCCTTCATCTTGTGTCATTAGGTCCCCATGAAGTTCCTCACTATTGTCTCTCATAGACTAGCCTGAATATTATTTGGGCAGTCATGGCAGCTGTTTTTTGATTCTCAGGAGACTTAATGGAGTCTTTAGTTCCCCATCCTGAATTCAAGATGTTGGGTCTTCGTAACATACCACAGATGTCAGAGAACTCCCTGACATACAGCACATTTACTTGGCCTGGACTCATCAAACATTTAAGACAGATGCTTATTGCTAATGCTAAGATGGAAGAAGGTAAGAGGTGTGTGCACACCTTGGAAATCAGTTACTCTTTCAGCGTAAGTTTCTTTATATGGAATAAGGTTTATTGCCTTTGGGAACTCACTGGATAGCTTTAACCAATTCAGAAAGACGTAGTCCCCTTCATCTAGACATCCCCATATACCCACTAGCTCCTTCAACTAATAACACTGCTGCCATAAGACCTTCCAGTTCATCCCTGCTTTAGCTCCCAGACCTCTCAACTTCCATGATTCACTTGGAGCAGCTGTTGGATTCCTAGTGCTGCTTTGTTTTTTTACACATTAATCCTTGACAGGTGGTGAACTGTAATATGGCTTCCAATTACATAGTTTAGATGCCAGCAAGGCACAAGAATGGTGAACTGTTTCCTGTGCAGTAGGAACAGTGACTGCAGTGGGAGATTTCCCTCCATAAGACCTGGAGGTTGAGCTCCCTTACCATCTAAGAGTCACGTAACTGCTGCTTGATTAATGAGTGGACTGTGGCACACCCTTAGCCATACGTCCAGTGCCAGGTACTGAATATCACTAGCACTAGATTGTCTCCAAGTAGCCCGCAGTACCTCTTTCTGAATGCAGCCATATTTCACATCACATGATTGAAATATAGATTTTATGTTGTTTCAAAAACTTCTGTTTCTAGGTATCAATTGGCAGGTGCGACCACCATTGCTTGTCCCTCCAAAAGCCTCTCCAAATAAGGCACTACATTTTAACACCTCCATTGCCAACCTGGTTGTCCTGCGAGGAAAAGATGTGCAAAGCATTGATCTAGGTGAGAAAAAACACACAGTACATTAGTTATTCCTTCTTCCGTCTCCCACTGTTTTCATTGTGTCAGTCACCAGCAAAAGAGGAAAAAGCCGAAGGCTGCATACTTTAAAGATTAAGGTCAACATTCTCTCTGCAAACACATTCTAACGTCCAAGGCTGTATTATGCAGTCATGAAGGACTCCTATATTCACATACGTAGATGCTACACTGGCAGTGTCTGTCAGGGCTTCCTAAAGCAACCTGCGGGAAAAGAGAGGTACCATCAGACTGTAAAACTAAATTCTATCTGTGTGATAGTATTAATTGCTATAGTATACTGCCACCTGGAAAGATACTGAGCCGCTACAGGAGTGAGAGACATCGGAGCTTGCTTATCACAGAGCACTGAAGCCGTCCTGGGATACTTTTATATCCTGCCCTCACCACATCGTGATAAAGAACCAGTTTGAACAGTTACACTTTTACTAGACCCATCAGGTGGAATTATTGCTAGGAAGGCAGATCAAATCAGACAAGCAGCAGCTGAGGCTTTAGAGAACTGGTGGGACAGAGATACATGGATGACTTACTGCAGCTGTTTTTTCTTTCACATCACGGTCTTGTGAGATCACCCACCTCATTCTACACCACTCCCAAAGCCCCAGCTTCTAATTATTAGCTGGGACACAGTGGACATGAGAACAAATCAGTTTTCCTTTCCACTTACGTTGATTTGTGAGGTCGAATGGGTAGTATCTGCAGCAGCTCCGTGTTCCCCTGACAGGCACAGAACCAGTCATGAACTATCCTTTTTTCAGGGTCACTTTTTAGTCTGTATTCATGCAGTAGAGTTAAAGCAGAGGTTCAGAGTTCTAGCATACAATACTCAGTGTAACATGGTGATGAACCTGTAAAGAAAATCACTTGGTAAAACTTCATTAGTCAGAAAAGACTGCCATATTCCCATTGCAGGAGGTTTCAGAGATCCAGCATTGTATACATCCTGGCTAAACCCTCAAGAGGCCTTTAAAATATGGAAAACACCAAGAGCCTTTAACAAGTATGAAAAATCTGCTTCTTTGGTCAGCAACAGCCAGTTCCTGCTGCAACTTATGGACAACATTGTGGGGAAAGCTTGGAATATGTTTGCTTCCAAGTAAGTGAAAATAAGACTGTTAGTTTTTCATTTAGACTTTTCAGTATTTTCATTGGAAATAAATAGTTGCAAACACGTCTCAGTTTAAAATGCTTCACAAATAATTCTGATTTGGGATAAAAAGGTGTTTCTTAACAATAAAAGAAACAGTGATACCAGCTGCCTTACACAATGTGTGTAAATATGGTGGTAGTTTTCCAGATAATGTTCTTGAGTGATTTGGGTACAGAAGCCTCTGCGTCTCAGATTCAAATCCAAGCCGGGATGTAAGTGAGTGCAAGTTGCTGATCAACCCTGCTGTAAAATATGAGCACAATACATACATATAGGAGTACATCCATTCCTGCACAGAGGAGGAACAAAGCTCCCACTGATCAAAACGACTTAAGAGGAACCAGTGCTACATGGCTGATTCCTAGAACACTAAATCAAATTCATTTCAGAGAAAACTTGCCAGAACAAATTTTTTTTTGCAGGGCACCCAAAGACAGTAAAACTAAGTCAGACCAGTGGCTATTCCCTTACCTTTCTTAAATGGTGAGTGGCCTGGAACCATTTCTCCATGGCACAATTGCTTTTTCCCCCCCAGCAGTCTCTGCAGAGGAACTTGAATGATCATGGAGGCTGTTACCTCGATTCTAGAGGAACCAACTCTAGGGTTGAGGCACTGTGGCAGAGCGGTGAGGGGCAGCTTGCACTACCTATGTAGTATTTGTTCCATAAATAGGACCAGTTTCCAGTGCAGTCAAGTTAGCACTTTCACCAGCACTAAAAAACCCCCAGTTACTTGTTCATTCCAGAATATCCATTCTGAAACAAATAGATACAAACTCTTTTACTGATCACACGGTTTCTAGGTTGTACCCAGCCTTGCTGCTCATTCCAGGAAACAGTGAGATTCCTGGCTTGGTTCAAAAACATTTTGGGAGTTGCTATGTTTATAAAGGCTCTGACCCCTGAGATTTACTTTTCCTTAAAACCAGACTTTAACTCAAAGAATAATTGCCTCTTTTCTTTCATCACACGAAGCCAAGATTATTGGGCGTCAGAGGGCAAGTGTCCAGGAAATGTGGGAATTAGCCACACGATCTGTGTGAATAAGAGCTGAATAGTTTTGTTCCTAAATTTATCATCTGTTAAACTCATTCAACAAACAGCAGTTTTACATTTGTCCCGCAAAGACTACTTGACGCTTTGCCCATGATAAATGAGTAAACTGCTGCCTCCAAGTACAATCATTGCTTTTAGTGGCTCTGCTGATATTCAGAAACAAGCCAGAAAATGCTCTTTGCATTTCCCCAAAAGCCAGCCATTGAACCTGAAATTGTATTGTTCCTTTAAAGCAGCATACCTGAGGCTATAAACACTATTAGAACTGGATTATATTGTACTGTCCAGTATGAATTACACAAGAAGAGTCCAAACAAACAATTCAGTTCTGGGTTACAGGGGTACAAGCAGCTCAGGCTGATGCTGTACTAGGTGTCAGATTTTTAGGGACCAATGATTTGTAATGTTTTGCTGTCTAGTTCTTGGTTGTTTACCCAAACTCTTTGCCCCCTCAGAGCTTATGTGCACCAGTACACTAAGTTTGGGATCGAAGAGGAGGACTTTCTGGACTGCTTCACAACTCTGGAACAGGTTCTGTCTAGTTATGCCAGCCTTTGATTTTTCAACTACTTACAGCTAGGGCTTTGTCAGGGGGAGTACACACTGAAAGGCTTTCTGCGTCAGCTGCCTCAAGCTAAAGTGTCTAAGGGAGGTACAGGAGTGTAAGTGCTCTTTTTATTGTTGAAGGAATAGTAGTGTACAGCAGGACTGAATCTATTCCTTGTTTCCCATACAGACAAGTATATTTTGTATATAATGAATTTATATATTGAATATTTAATAAAGTTTTATTTTTCAGTACATTCTCCTTAATTTGCTCTGATTTGAAGCCCTCTAATGTCTACCCCTTCTCCTCCTGGCCGTGCATATTTTTCCTGAAGAATTTCCATAGCCTGAAGTTTTTTCAGGTTGAAATCTAGCGTCTGAATTAATATTAACTGTCCTGGTATAATAGGACTGAAGGATGCTGTTAGTTCCAGTCCTAATACAATTTGATCTTTCACTTTAAACTTTACATTCTAATACTTGGCCTGAGTGTGTGTTACCAATAGCTACCAAAATACCCATTAGCAACGTAGAACTAATAAAAACAGCTAAGCATAATGTACCATTATGTATTTGCTAATATTCACTAAGGCCCCATTTGCTGCAGCAACCTGGTGTTAAATTCTGTGGCAAGACTTCTGATCTCTGTGGCACTTGAGTAGGACAGACTGGAGATTCTGCAACATTTTTAAAGTTTTTTGTTTTTGGTTTTTTTTTTTTTAAATCGAGGTTCTTAATTCATATGAAACTGAATAATAAAGTTACACTAAGGAGACTTTGCTGATTTTGGTAAATTCCATTTATTTGCTGCTGTCTCTATATTGTCCAATGTGCCACATTTAGGCTGTCAGTCTTTATGGTTCAGAATTAACAATCCCTTGAAAAGAACCGAGCATTTCAGCTGTCTCAGCTACTGTTACAGACTCTCCTGCAGATTGAGGGATTCACTGCAACCATTTATATTTGGGCTCTGTTTATAAACTTTTCTTTCCACAAAGAGGGCAGAAGTAGCTTTGATAAATGAAAGATTCTAGAGCAAGGTCATGCTGCAGATTCCACAGACGCAGGGCCCTCCCTCAGTGTTGGGTAACTTCAAAATTCCCCCTTAGAAATGTGTTGGACTTTAGACAAATTTTTCCAGAACCACAAGGTGGTGCCATTGTCAAGCTAGAGACTCCAAATGTTCACCCTGTGAACTAATTCAATAGGAAAGCTGCTGCAATCGCATGCAGGGTACAGCATCAGCACATACACTGGAATTAGGGCAGATTTATGACCTTTCGGCCCTGGTTGTTCCTTGTTTTGGTTTTTTGTTTTCCTTGTTGCACAAGATAGGAGATGGAAGGTTTTCATATGGTAAAATATTACACTGGGAAAGATAAATGTATTTATTTTGTACTAAATCACAGACTTCCTCCTCCTTTGCTGACAGGAGCCAGTTTCATGTTGTTTTCTTGGTATTTCTTATCCTCCAGTTTTTGTTTTTCTACCTACATACATCAGGTTCTTCATTAGAAATAGCCCCTTTCAGTGGTCACACCATAAAATTCAAGCTCAAGGACTCTTCCCTTACGATAGTTCAGTAGATAGCTACAGTAAACTTTCCCTTAGGTCCTGATTGCCTTGTAGTCCAATTAAAATGCGAGCAAGCACACACTGGGGTGGTAAATGTGTTACATCTCATTTTTACACACACACACTCTCTCTCTCTCTCACAAATATAGAAAGGTTGACCTGTTTCAGACACACTCTTGAACTCTCTCCCCCTAGGGAGAGTTTTTGGTTTGTCAGCATGGTTAGAGAGTTATTTTAAGTCCAGAAAACATCTTTCACATGAAGTCTAACATAGGGGCAGTCTCAGATGCAGAAGTGATCTTGTGACTCACCTGGGCCATAGATTGACTTGCAAAGTGCCTGCTGTCATCCTGTTTCCCCTTACTGCCTTCACTGGTTTACGCACCTCTGCGTTCTTCTGTTTAGACTGGGAACAGTAGCACTGAGGTCCCTTGGGAGCAGCTGTTCTCCTGGTAGTTCTGGCCTTTCAGGAAGAAGGAACTGGTAGAGCTCATGAGTCTTCTTGCTGAGGGCTGAATAAGTGAGTAACTGATTGCTGTGAGATTGAGCCAGTACTGGGGCTAAATTCACTATTGCTTAAGTATCATGATAGCTAATTGTTGACCCCAGTGTTAGCCATTTCAGGGCAGGCCCCCAAATGATTCTGGTGAAAATGAGGCTAGCTGCTGGGGCATTGAGGTTGAACTCTAAGACAGACACGTCTTTCCCCAGCCTCTTCCCAGTAAAGGAGAAAAGTCCACTGGCTGTTGGCAACATGGAGCCTATTCAGCTCACCCCTTATTTTGTGTGAACTAGGAGTGAATTCAGAGACTGATCTTAATTCCTTTCAGTTATGCACTAAAATTAGCGCTGTAAATAATATTCATGCTAGAGTTTCGTATCTGATTTAGGGAATATTATAGCTAAAGCCTTCAACATTTCATGGGACGGCAGCCCGGGGATTTGTTGTGGCAGCAGTGGCAAACTTACCACGACTGTTCTCACACTAATGCACTTACATTTTTTTTCTGTCCAAGAGATGTCACAACATTGCATCATAGGATTTTTCCTCCAGAGACCTAGCAAGGAATCCAGTCAAGCTCATCCTCTCTCACTTGCTTTTTCTCAGCAAGTCTTTACTTAGCCACGCTCGTTCCTTCTTTAAGGCCCATTCAACTCCCCCGGAAGTCAATGAAAAGACACCCATCATTCTAATAGCCAAGCATGTTCTTGAAACAAGCTTAGGGGCTAATATTTGTTTTATGCTCTTTTTTTCCAAGTTGTTGTGGGGATTTTTAAATTAGAATTTCTTGATAAAGAAAAATATTTCTCTGTAAAAATGACTGTTTCCTAGCTGCTGGGTTGCTAACTTGAATAAAAAGGTTTGTTTGGTGGGTTTGTTTTGTTTTTAAACCCTTCTTGAAAGTCTCTCACTTGCTTATTTTTACTCAAGAGACTGAAGCTTCTTCAGAAGGAAAGATTGCATAAGAGGTTAAGATAAACAACACAGACTATTCAAGGAACAAAGGGTCAGGAAGACAATACAGAGAATGGAATTTTTCCCTCTCTTCTTGTTAGTGACATAGTAGGAATTCTTTTGCCTCAGTGTTTTAAAAGAGCACTGCTGAAGTATCAGAAAAAGAAGTAGTTCTCCTATCAGAGCTGACAGTAGGTAACCAAGAAATTTAACGTCTGAAGACTGGAAGTTCCAGGAACACATGACCCAACCTATAGTTCTAGCAAACATGGTGAAACAAGATAAAATCTTTAGCAGATAAACCTCCTTGGAATTGGAGAGAGGTCTTACTGCTACATCAACAAGTAAGCAGATATTCCTTCCTGCATGACTGTCATCCCTTTGTTTCTCTTCTGCATGCTTATTATTCCGAGCATGGACATAACTGATCCATTTTGTCTTGACTTGACATATTTCAATTTCAGAATTAAGAGATTGTTGCTAGAATCAGGAAATTTAACAGCCAGCTAAGGTGTGATTTCAGTGCTGGAAAAAAAGCAGGAAATTCCAAATACAGGTAGAAAGGTAGAGCTCCAATTACGGTGAATTAGCAAAGATTGAAAACCAAAGAGGACAGATTTCAGTAGCTCAAAGGCAGAGCAGAACCCACCTATTAATCGTTGCTTTATGAGGATGCCTGACAAAACTTGCTCACAAATAGGATTCAGGGCAAAACATTGCCAATTCCAGCAAGGAACACACCTCTTTGCAGTAACATGACAGGCTGGCACCCAGTGACCAAAATAACGAATGTTCAGAAAACAAGTTTCATGCCAGCAAAAATGGCCTTGAGGCTGTGAGAAGAATTTGAAGGGAGAATGGAAGTGTAAGCTTTTGCACCAGCAGTCACCATTATTTTCATTGCTTAGCACAAGAAATTGATAATTGGTTGGAATCCTGTTTCATCTCTAGGCTACTTCCTCTCAGGCTGTTGTTCAGCAGGGACAGTGACTTTGGATTCAGCACACTTGCCCCATTCCAAAATGGACCTACTTTTCTGGCATGCTACGTGGCCCCTCTATTTTCCCAGGGCCTTGGGGAAGAGTGGGCTGAGAGTTAGCTGAGCTGGATGACGTGTGATTTTTATTATTGTTTGAAATTATATTAGTTGCGCAGCCTCAGCAGTCCCCCTTTTTATTTTACTGTGAAAACTAATTATGTAGGGTAAGCCAGAGCCTTGGATAGGGCCTTTAACCTTAATGTAATTAAATAAAACTTAATGGCTTGATTCAGCAGTCCTCACAAGCTTATTAACTGAAGGCGTCATTCTAGGAATCATAGGAGTCAAGTATTCACATCGCAGAAACTACCAGAAATGACACTGTTACAATAGGTCTATTGGAAAGAGACCAAGGAATGGAGCATAATGCCTGCACTACTCATTTGCCCAGTGTCCCTCCATGTGAATATCCAGGCAGACTGATTGGTTGGCAGAAGGTAGCTTCTGGTGAGGTTGTGTTGTTGACCTGTTTGGTGAATAAGGGAACTTTACTTTAGTCCCACCAGGCTGGTGCATTTCAGCAGCACCAAAAATTCACCTGTTAAAAGCAGAATGAAAGCATGAAATTGTTTGAGGGAGTGACAAAGCCTTGAAGTGGCTATGGACATAATCTACCTAGCTCTCAATATGCATTCATCCCCAAGAGAACCTACGTGTGGAGTACTGCAGAAGGTATAGTCTGTACACCTTGACTGTGTTGGGCCTTGAATGCAGAGGATAATTTGGTGAAAGCAGTAAAAGATCAAGGAGCGCAATTAGTTAACCCGGAAGAAATGTGCTACAATCAGCTAATGAAACTCAGATACAAGGAGCCTGAGTATTAGTTTTTATAAAATCCAGTGTAGATGGAAGGAGTCTTATGAAACCAGGCATCAAATCCATGAAAGAAAGCACACACACAAGTCTGTGTTCTAGAGAAGTCCATGAGTTTTGGATACCATTTTAAAAACTTCCTATCTAAAGTTAACAACAAATCATCTGGAATCCGTAAGTCAAGGTCAGCTAGTTAGAGCAATACAGTGCAAAAGCCACATTTGAAATAATACATGGAACTGATTTTTGAGCTATAAATATATTAAAGAAATTGAGCATGAGCTGGTGCCTTTCCCAAACTGCTCTCATAGCACAGTGCATACACAGCCTTAGCAATACAACCAAGTTCAGTGTAAGGCTCCTTTCTGGATTTGGCTGCTCCTAAAATTCCTACTCCAGGTTCGCTCTGCCTACATGCCCCCCGTGGCTCAGTCCAGCACTGCAGCTGTAGAGAGTGATTGGATAAGATTATCACAATACCCCCTTCTGGCTTTATAATCCTTTCCCTCTAGACAGCCATTTCCCCTATAGCTGGGTAAGGTAATGAGTCACCCGGCTTAGTGAGTCAGCACAGCCCATTTAACCCTTCCCCAGCAGGCTAAAGGGTGTGGTGTTTCAAGCAAGCACTGGCAGCCTGTTACATGGAGGAAAGGGTAAATGATGAAAATAGGATCTGAGATAGTCACTGAGTTTACAGAAACTGCCCCAATTTAATGAAACAGGAGCTACAGGCAACCTTGTGAAGTTGTGATGGGAACAGGTGTTGCAAATGCTCCAGCGTTATCAAGCTAGTGGTTTGAGCACTGGCCTGCTAAACCCAGGGTTGTTAGTTCAGTCCTTGAAGGGGCTATTTAGGGATCTGGGGCAAAAATCTACCTGGGGATTGGTCCTGCTTTGAGCAGGGGGTTGGACTGTTAGACCTCCTGAAGTCCCTTCCAACCCTCATATTCTAGGATTCTAACATGGAAATATTTAATAATTGAAGATATACCTATCTCCTAGAACTGGAAGGGACCATGAAAGGTCATTGAGTCCAGCCCCTGCCTTCGCTAGCAGGACCAAGTACTGATTTTTTTTTTTGCCCCAGATCCCTAAGTGGCCCCCTCAAGGATTGAACTCGTAACCCTGTGTTTAGCAGGCCAATGCTCAAACCGCTGAGCTCTCCCTCTGAACTTAACTCCATAGTCCTGTTAAAGCTGAGGGATTCTAGACAGCAATTCCTCCCTCAGAAAGAGTAATTAACGTAAAACAAAACCACAGATAACTGTATGTACACTTAGTTCAAAATGAGGCTTGATCTTCTAAACCTTATTCATTTAAGTGAGGCTTACTCACAGAAGGAGTTCCACTTAAGTCAATGGAGTATTCATGTGAGTTAGGCCTGTTTAAAAAAAAAGTTACGTTGTATCACAAGATATAAACAGACAGCAGAAAAAAAAAAAGTGATAAAGGTTTCTTGGGCCTAAAATTATAAAAGATACTGACTTTGATGAGTGGTAGAGTTAACTAGAAGAACAAACTGGTTAATGATTCAAAAATACAAAATACAGCAGAAAGCTGCTCTAAATCATCACGCACCAGACACTGACAGCTCCTTGTTTGAACCTCACTTGCTGTTCAAGAGTTTTTGTTCCAGATTTACATGCAACAGGAAACACAAACTCTATTCTATTGGTATATTATTTGCACATTTAAAGGTGTAAATTCTATTCTGTGGTCTCCTCTGAATATTTCTTTATACATATTAGATTACATGCACAGTATAGTGTTTATACACAGATTCACAAAAATACGCTTCCTCTGCTTAAGAATGGTGTAATTGTGGTCAGATGACATGATTTAATTTGATCTTTTGCCCAGTGAACTTCAATATGTAATAGATCATTTTTGTGGAGCATGTAAGCAGAACACTGCCAGAGGAGCCAAGTGGAAAGCAACCCTTCTCCCACACATCACAGAAGGTGTAATAAAATACTGACTCTTTGTATTTTGTGTTTGGCAAAGGCAGCTGCAGAATCGTTATAACACTGTCAGTAAGTACGGGGAGACTTGGGCAACAGTTCAGAGCCACTGCTCTCCAAACCGGTCAGTACAGTATCTGAGCTCAAGAATATACAGCGGAGTTACATGCAACATCACTCACTGCTGGACTATCATTGTCATTAGTATCTTGCAAGGGAAAAACCAGTGGGGGTTTCCCACTCTCTGGGCAGTTCAAGCTTGTAGTTCTGCCTTTGTTGTAACTGCTACATTATCTAGAAAGTGACTATATTACTCAGTAGTTCAACAGTGCAAGGTAACAACTTCTCGTTTCTTTACTGGATTTTAGGTGAAAAACCAGAATGGTAATATATGCAATAGATGAATATAAATTCAACTAAACATCCTTATCCCAAGAGGAAATATTTGATTCTTCTGCACCTGCTAAGTCTGAATATTTCCACTGAGTTCTGTTACACACGAGGCCAGGTATTTCCCTCCACTAATCCAGTATTTTCATTTCAGAGTATTGTTGTATATAAAAAGAATTTGACCCAAGGTCAACTGCTGTATTTTGAATGGTCTGGTGATATTCTGATGACATTACAAATGATGGCCCCAATCTTACCTCCACACAGGTAGACTTCTGGGCCTGAGTTGAGCCATGCTGAAGTCAAATGGGGTCCGTCCAGGCCGAGGTCACTGAGCCAAGGGTAGACAGAGGTAGGCATTGGGGCTTAGGAGAGCAAAGTACACAACAGAAAATAATGCCAGGAAAACTATAGAAAAAAGATTGTTATAATCCCAGGGAAAAAGCTGAAATTATGGTTCATGTAAAATAATACCTAGCTCTTCTCATCTGTACATCTAGAAGCACTTTACAAAGGAGGGCAGTGTCTCTACCACCATTTTACAGAACTAAATGATTGGTGCGGGGAGGAAGAGAAGCAGCACAAGACTGACTTGTGAGGCCCGGATTGCAGACCCGTTACGGGTGTATGAAGTTGGACAACTCACTGACCCTCATTATGTCTTAATTTCCCCATTTGTAAAGCAGGGAGTAACATCCACATTTGAGGAGCACTTGGTCATTACTGACCAAACAGCTGGCAAGTACAAAGCATTCTCATGGACTTCTGGGCAACAAAAATAAGTGTTGAGATACAAATTGTAAGCTCCCTCCCCACCAAGAAAGCCAAGGGCTTTTATCATCTTGAGTCAAATCCGGAAATCTTTATTCCAGGTAAAAATGCCACTGAAGGTCACAGAGTTTTGCTCAAGTATGAACTGCAAGGATTTGGCCCTTGACTAGTGACTGAAAGCTAAGCAATTCCAATTTAGCCTCTCTTGAAGCTTCGCCTGCAGCTAATGCCCTTCCCAGAACCAGACCTAAAGTAGGCCTCCATAAAAGGGCCTGGGAAATTTTCACACTATGGCTTCATCTAAAAATGCTGCAGCCATTTGTGGGTGATAGTCACCGTCTTCTAACTCCTGAGCACAGCAACTGTATTGGTCAATAGTCAATGTAGTGTGTGTGTGTATCTGGTAATTACACAGGCAATTCAGCCCTATATAAAATGCTTAAGGGAGGTACCAGATTAAAGCTCACCTGCTGCACCAACGCATGCTGCTTCTAAGAAAGCCTGCTTAGATAAGCGTCCCCCCACCCCCCCATCCCCTTTTTTTTTTTTCCCCATTGATCTTTTTAGGCAAAGCTCTGAGTAATAAACTCGCCCTGGATTTCTTTAGAATTCTTCTCTTCCTGTTGCTCGTTTCCCCACCTGGAGTCCCTCTTATGCAATATATAAAATAAGTTCCATAGCAACCAGTGGTGATGTCGCAAGCAGAGGTCAATAGGACTTAGATGAGGAATAAGCAGCAGGAAACAAGCCTCTGAAACCAAGAGGCTGTTTTTATGCAAATATCTTCAGTAATAAGGACCCAGAGGAAGGGAAAGGCTGCAAATGACTGACATGGAGACAGAATGGTTTTTGGCAGAGAGAGAGCAACTTACCTCAGGTCAGAGTCAGTGGCAGAGATGGGAATATAACCCAGGTTCCCAGCACTGCACCACAGCTGTAATGGTTAGTTCTAGGGGAGCATTTCACTGGGGGGAAGGTTATTTGGGTAATGCTGCATTAATAGGGGAAATGTAGTAAGTGATCGAGTAGCCTTTTCCCTGCCCTAGTTGCTTTGTTTGTAATCCCATGTGAGTGGGCAGGTTTTGATTACTGACTGTGGAAAATGCTCATTCTGTACAGACTCCATTGGATGAGGGCTGCTCAGATACACCTATTAAGTTGTTCACATTTGCAATAATTTGACTCGTCACTTTTTCTCTAGAGCAATTGATGAAGCCCAATTAACTGCTCAGGGAAAGCACCTGAAGAGGCAATAGCATAATTAGTAGTTACCCCATTCCACTATGGAGGCTGCGACCTACACAATGTGGCCTAAGGAATCCTGGAGTCCTGGGACAGCCCAGGGTCAGACTTTGGGAAAAGCACTTGAGTGAGAAGTGAGTGAGGACGATTCCATGGACAACTCTTGCTAATAAAGCAGCAGGCTTTATTCCCAACAGAATTCCTGCCCTGTAGAGCAGCAAGGCCCTTGGCAATTTGACAGATGTTCAGCTACAGTATAGTGCTGCTTACAGCACAGACTTCTAGGCTGTCTTAAAACCAATCAAACAGACAAATCGCCACCAAAAAAAGTGTTTATATAAAACTGGGATCTCAAAAACTTTGTTTAGATCCACAGCTACATCTTCTCTCTAAATAAGGCAGTTTACAGACTGGCATAACGCTCCGTGCAGTAACAATGTCTGAAAGCAACACACACCATCAAGGCAAAGGGAAGGAGACAAACGGTTTAACTAACGGGGGTTTTTAGTATGACTGTCTAGGTGAAACACCTCAATACAACTGGCCCAAAGACTGGGACTAACATGTCCTGGATACACTGAGGGCAGGGGTGGGGGCTATTATGAGAATGGTGAGGCTGTAGGGGAGTTTATCAAAACAGGAACAATACACTGAAATGATAAGACCTGCCTCTTCTCTTTCAGTTGGAAATGGCAGGCAATACGCTCGTTAAGAACTGCTTGGGCAACCTAGTTCATGTTTCTCAGGAAGTTACAGGAACAATTAAACCCAAGTGTCACTCCCATGAAATGCTGATTCATTTGTAATACACCAGATATTAAATATAAACAACTTTAGTGATGTTTAGAGAATGCTGCCCTTTGGTTTTAATGTTAACGTGTTCAAGGTTCTCTTAGTCATTCAGTGAATGATAAGAATTATACATAGTAAAGACGAGTGTTAGCTTAAAACAGACTAAAATAAGGTTCAGCCCAATCAACTACATTTTAAAAAATTCTATTTACATGTTTAGATTCATTTTAGAGCATTAACACTTCAGAGCGCTTTCTTTTTTCAACAGTTCACCAGCCGCACAGCACAAGCAGTGAGTGGGCTGAATGACTTCACAGCTAAAAAGCCTGTTTAGGCTGAACTAACACAGATAAATGCACAACATTTTGACTGCAATAACGTTTTGCTGAGTATGCAGCAATAAGACTATTCCAGACTCTTGACTTCATCCGGCATGCATTGTTACTTGAAATAAAATACAAGCACCAGGATGAAGCTAGACCCATGTTATGACTGTAGCTTTGATTAAGCAGTTTTTGTGTTTGGGCAGCATCCTAAATATTAGGTCTGGGTTTTTCAGAAGAACCTAAATTCAATGGCAGTTGCACAGCTAACTCCCTTAGGCTCCTTTGAAAACTCCAGCCTACATTACATCCTCTTCCTTCATCCCCCAAGACAAATGTAGCAAAATGCATTGCTTTGTTGCCTTTAATAAAACTTTTTTTCCATGGGCATTTTCACCAACTGTGTGGCACAGTAAAAAGTGAAGTGGGTGAAAGAGGAAGGAATGCATTGTTGGCATGCTGTGCCCTCCACCTTGTCCGTTAGAGGAGAGCACTGCAGCAGGCTCAAAATACATTTTGCATAATCACATTTAAAATGAGCCTGCAGGAGCATATGCGAACTTTGCCTGTTGTATGATTCTGACTGTGCTAGCATAGCATGTCTTATCACAGGGAAAGTGTTTATCCCATTCCAAACTTACTGAAGAAGCTATCAGGAACCCCCCACCAAAGTCCCACCTAGGCTAGTCTGTTGTCAGTGAGGCAGATCAGAGCCTAGCAGATAAAATTGGTTATTGTTGTCTTTTACTTTTCACACACTTATTACTGCATCCCTGTGGGAGCTGGGAGTAGTTACTTTCATGCATATGAATAATTTCACCCTTTTCGCATATTGCTGCTATTAAAAGGCATTTTTAACGATGTGCTTCAAGGAAAACAGCAATTTTTATTGTTGCCTCTGAGGAATAGATAATCACCGTCCTTTATTTTTGCACCTGCAGTCAATGATGGGCACAAGTATTTAGACTTTCAATTGTGCCTGTTAATCATGGAGATGTCTAACTGCTATTTGTGCCTGCAATGAATTGTACTTGCAAAGAGACTGAAGCTGGACTGAGACCAATTTACAAATTAGGTCCAATATGGACATTAAGAAAGGATACTATAGAATAACCAACATCATATGCTCCTGAATACTAAACATCTCCATTAACATGAGCTGGGCAGTTGCATAATCCCTAGGGCATCATTAAAATGGCTAATTCCAATAAGGATAAAGACAAGTGGTTCAGAGCTACAGTCAGACAGGGAACAGGCAATTTCCACAGCTATTTTCATGGATGGAAGGGGAAGTACAGAACTTGCCTATAATTCCCATCACAGATGGTTTTCTTTGAGATCCTCTGGGCCAGTCTAGACATTTGGCAGGGCCTAGAGGATCAAAGAGGAGGATCTGTTGAAATCCTTGCTGTGATTTGAGCTCTGATCTACCTGGCTTGATAATTAGGTCGACTAACTGCTTTGTTATTTCATATTTACAGTGGACATGTGAAATGAGTGATTTGGTCATGTTTTATACTGGTGATTGGTAATCTGTTTTATCTTGCAGTTTTCCCTTTCAAAGCCCGGTTAAACCAAAACATTAATTGCCACTGCTAGGGCTGCTAATAGCTCATTGCTGTGTGTTCCTCAACGGTACAAGGAAAATATGTGCATGAAAAAGAAGTATCAAGGCATGTAAGAACAATGAGAGTGCAGAGAAAATAAGGAAACTTTACTCGTCACTGCAAGGATGATAGTATATGCACATAGTACACCTTTAGTACTGTAACAAAGCGCATACGTGTCTGACAACTAAGAAATTACCTATCAATATTTCTTCATTAAATGTAATTCAGCTAAGCTCTAAATGGATAATTTTCTCCTTTAATATTGAACATCCATGTCATCTGAAAACCAAAGAAACAACAGGAATCTTGTTTTTTGGAAGACTAAACCCCATTTCCACGTACAGCGTTAAAGGCTTTGGAATTTCCTTTGAATTTGTCATGCAGTTGTGAAATCTCTTCTTAAATCATGTTCCTCACTGAATATCTGTGTCGGGACAGTACATATTTACAGGATAACATGAAAAGGCAAAATATACAACATGGGCTCTATTCAGCTGAAATGAAACAAAAGGAAACACTATACCACTTAGAGATATTTATTTTTATTTGAGCAAAAACATGAAGACATCAATTTGAAAATCTTTATTTTTTACCTTGTATTAAGTATTAAAGGATCACCATCCAGTGTCTGATAAGAAAGAAGCAGGTATAGTGTTCAGTCCATTCTCTAAATATCAGATAAAAGATGAACTTTAGAAAGCTTTCAGAATTACAGCACAGTTCATCAGAACGGGCACACACATCTATATTATACACACGGGGGAAAGCTTGCAATTTGTTTGGTTATTATTCTCTAGGCAGAGTCACTGTAAAGACTTTGGATAAAAGAGGCAACTAAAAGTGTGTTTGAGAAATCATCTGAAGACATGCTGAGACAGAAAGCTCTAGGGCCAGATTCTTAGTTACACAAGATCTTTTCATCTCACTCTGGTACCATGAAGGGACCTTAAAGGAGGCCTACATTAAATACACTCTTAGGGCCCTTTCCACTGCCAGAGTGGTGTAAAACAGCTTTGGTGTGAATGAGAATAGTGCCCTATATATTTGGTAGATGTTAGAGCTGAACAAAACAAAGCTGCTACTAAATAAAGTGCTACAACTGGCAAACCACAATGTTTTCCTAAGTCAAAATATGTTGTGGGAAAAATAACGTAAGTGCCTCAAAGCTGCTGAATATAACCCATGACTAACCAAAAATTGCATAATTTAAGTTTTGGCTGATTTAAACCATTGCTGTGAAATATCAAATAGTCATGATTTTATGCATGTATAATTAGTCATATGAATTTGTTGCTACATTTTGCTCTTTTTAAATCTCCAGGCACAAACAGGAGTGGGGCCCTTTGTGCCTTTGAAAATGTCCCACTGAGATTTTTATATCAGAAGCAATGTTAGAGAAGTCTATATAATATTCTCTTCATGCATTCAAGTAACACTGTCACAGTTTGTTTAAAGTTATGTATGATGCACACAAAAGCAAAAACGTTAAAAATCTCACATATCTTGCAATGTAATTTAACTATAAATTTAATACTTAACTGCTATATTTTAAGAAAAATAGTTATGACACATTTACATTTAAAATAATTTGCATTCTAAACTTTAAACACTTACATGCCTGTTGATGTTCAATGAAAAACAGAATTTGAGATGGATGAGCAAATGGTCAGATGAAAGATACCAAAATGTCAGACAGCCTACCGACTGTTGTTGCCATGAGATCCAACAGTCAACATCAGTCTGATAAGCTATCCGACAGGATGGTACAGCCATGGAGATGTCACGACGGTAGGGAACACAAATGAACATTCAGGCAAACAAAAAGCATGTTTACTGCGCCTTCCTCGAGATGGGCAGATGCATCTAATTTAATAGGTATTGAGCCAGTTCTAGCCTAAATAGAATCCATGTACCACCATTTAAGAACGTCTGATTAAACAAGTCAACTTATTTTAATTTTCTTATGGATAAAACAAAACTATATTCCTACTAGTTCAGGGACTATTAGAGAAGCGTTGTATACACACAGTAGCAGTGGAATAGTCACCTATTTACTAAGAAAAGAACAAGTCTACCCCTTCAATACAAGTTAATTTCAAACACACTGATTTGTAACAATAATAAATATTGGGATATTTTTAAAGTATACTTTAATGTTCTTTATTACGGTTATTAATTACCACTCCTGTGTTCAATTTCTGATTTCTACGCTTCCCCAACCTTTTTCCTGCAGTACTCATGGTGCTATAAATCTGTATTCCTGACATTAAGCAAACATCTAGAGTGATCTGATAACAAAATTAGTAACGTCATTTAACTAGCCTATTTAAATAAATCATACCATACTACAAGGTGCTAAATATATGCTTTCTACTTCCTTCTGCTGAGCAAGAAGTTCAAGAAAAATTAACAAAAGGTTTCTGTGCTTACTGTACAGGAAGGATTAGTAAGCATGCAAAAAACTGGACATAAGCTTAATAAAAAAACTAAAGAGAAACTGAGTATACCAAAGGTGCTGAGGGAAAGAAACAGTTTAAAAAGACCGACACAAGAAATTCTGGAATGATCAAAGATGACTTTATAAAGTTTTATCTTGACTTCATTCTAAATATACAGAATAAAAAAGTGAACTGCACCAGTTTGACATCAGCCATCTCTGCTTACACCATTATGAAGTTGGAAGGGCGGCTTTTCCAACCGAGAGCATGTGCGATGTGACAGCATTTCTGAGAACTCAGATGGACTCGTATTACCATGAGGGACATGCAAGAATGTTACCCAGTCTACTATCATTTACATACATTTCAATGACCTTGAAATTATGAGGCATGACAGCCATCCTTCAAAAGAAAATTGTTACTTTTAGGCCAGGCTGCAAGTTAATCAGGAAATCTGGAGCTGTGCTAAGTATTAAATCATCAATTTTGGAATTAACTTGAATGGAAAGCATTCATGTTCAACATTAGTCTAGCATCACACGTGCCACCCCATAAAGTACAACTCAGACTGAATTAAAGAGAGAGTATATACATATTACTTTAACATACATATGTTTGTAAATGAAAATTATTCTCTAATAGTGAATTACTTTCAAAAGAAAATAATTAAAAACTTGTTACAGCTGGAAAATTGATGATTTTTAAAAGTGTTTCCCTGTTTTGAATAATGCCGATTTTTAACATATGGTAAGACCTGTCACTTGCATGTCTGCTAAAGCCCATTTCAATGGGTTTTACCCAGCTTATTTTGTCTTTTCTTCAGAGTACATCTTCTGCTGCACTCGTTTGGCATAGCTTTGGGCCATGGAGTTTATTATAGACAAGATGAAATAGCAAACCATGACAATCACAAGTTTTTCAAACGTCCATGATAACCAGTTCTCCCCCTGCAAAAACAAAAAACAGAACAAGGGGAAAAAATTCAGATTAGCAGAATACAAAAGATTTCTCCTATTCCCAGCTGAAGGGAAAGAAAGAATCTAATCATCTCAGGATTCTGCATAATATATAAAACTACAACAGGAACAAGCACAAACTAACAGGGTCCCTGCAGGCTTCTTTGTAAAGCTAACTTTGGTCTTTTAAAGCCAGCATGAAAGGTGCTGCCAAATCACTGCAAGGCAACTGATTATTTCTGGTGGGTGAGTCGATAAGTGATTTATTAGCCATGATTTTGCTTCTTTTGGTTAGTGTCTCAACAAATTCACATAAAGCCTGATGTGATCCGTGGTCATTTGCACAAGGTACAATACGGTCACTGGTTAACAGTCAGTTTTTACTGAACTGCCTACAGCACGTTTGATACTAATTGGAAGCTATTTCAAGTTATGTAGCTGGAAGTTAATGGAATGGATTAAAAAAAATCATGCTTCTGCAGTGTTCTCCAGTCCCGTGCTTTTTTCTACTTTCTATTTTGGTCAAAGGAGGGCAGCAATGCACTGCACAGAGATTACTTCAAAGGGCAGAAGTTATTCCAGACTGGTCTTCCCTTAATTACCCTTCTTTTTCTGTTAAGAACTAGGAAAGCAAATGTTTATAGAAACAAAAGGGATTAGGACTTAAAATGTAAGGTTAATAATTTGTGTATATCAATATCTTAGTTACCCTAAAAATATCATGTCTAAAATTTAGGGGTTAATTAATCCTTTTATATCTAAAGCTGTGGGACACGTATTTAAAGATTTTTGCATGGAAAGGCCCTCACATTGTATTTTCCTAATATTTTCTCTTTGACCATTGAGATGTGTTTTGGTTGGTTGGTTATTTTGTGGGGGGCGGGGGGAGCAGGGTTAAGTAGCTAACAAGAAAAACGGAAAGTCAAATCCTAGATGCTTTAGTAATATTTGATGGTGGGGGGGGGATTCTTTACCCATAATTGTACATGTAAAGTTAACTTTTTGCTGTCTTTAATAGCTTGCCTCTTGTACCAAAAGAAATGACTAGAAAGTCAGGACAAACCACCAGCTTTGCTTAGCTGCCTAGCTTACTCCCAGATGGACAGAATGTCTAACCCAGTTCTATGTAGTACAAATACAGTTTTTCCTCTGAACTTCCCAGCTTGTTTTTAAAATCGATTCAAAGCCTTATCTCTTTTGAGATTTGCAGGTCTTTGAAGGCTAAAATCAAAACTTTATCAGATTAAATGGGTAAGGAGTTAAGGAGTAGCAAAGAAGAAGAAAAAAAGGTAGTGGGTGGAATTCTTACCTGTGGTACTCCATTGTCAGATTTGTGGTGAAGTTTAATTCGCTGAGCTTCCAAGTACTCTTGAAACGGCTTCTGAAGAGAGGGACCTATACTTGGGACAGCACTGGTGCAAATTTCATTCCAGAGAACAAGAGAAAGTTTGGAGAGAAAAAACAAGAAAACAAAATTTATTTATTTTTTAAACTTACCACTTTGGCTCAAAAGGAACAAAGTTCAGATTAGAGCCATAGATCAGAAGGCATCACCCTGCATGGGATAACTGGGAGACCCAAACAATACTGTGTGTGTTATCGGTTCATCTGAAGAAGAGAGACAAGTGGGTCCCCCAGACTCTCAAAGAGGAAAAAAAAGGGGTTAAAAAAAAAAAAAAAAGGGATTTCACAGCAGATTGATAATAAACTCAGAGGTAACACAGAGAGCAATATGCTCCACTACTTCCTCAAAGCCAGGGAGAAGTTCAGCTAAGGCTGTGCACTGATGCACGGCTGAGAATAAAATGAATGACTTCTCAGAAGTCCCACATTTATCACCAGCAGTTCCTGTAAGAACTGGTTTGAACCGATTAATAAGGAAATGACTTGTGCTTGTGTCATCCCTTGGTTAAAAAAGAAACTGCCCGTCCTATGACTTGCCCCTATCTTCTCAAAGAAGGCGGCTCCTTTCTCAAACTAAGTCCTTATTAGGACAATCTGTGCGTCATCCTTATCCAAAAAGAATGCATTAGCAAATTCTAAAGGCACCTCCCACTAGTCAGTGATTAACAAAGGAACAAAGAAGGAACTATGAACCTTGTTCTGATTCATTCCATGTTTTATGGCAGATGACTTGCATAGAAACTACAGTATGTTACTAAACACCTTGTTCTCAGATGACTGTAATAAGGATCTCTGATAAGTTTATGTACTCAGTGCCTTCTCCCATCTATAAAGAGCTGGAAATACTAAACTGGACAGGCTTGGCAAAATAGCTACCAAATTTCATTTTGCAGATGCCAGAGCATTTTTAAAATTGTAACTTGAGGCTACTCAAATCAATCAGTATAATTTTTTGTATCCACTATCTGACCATAGCAGTCAACAGCAACATAAGGCAGGAGCTGTATCTTCTTCCCCACAGAGACCTACTTGCTCCTAAATACATGGTTCTAGGTGCTTTAGAATTACCCACAAGAGATACTAAGCCTTTGTGTACACTATGGCAACTTCCCATCAGTGGTGACAAAGTTCCTATGGCTGGACCCTTCTTCTCTACACCAGGGATCTCAGTGAAAACCAGTGGTTCCCCACCCTCCCCACAATTTCCCCAATGTAGACATGCCTCATCTGATTTTCAAAATCATTTAGTGTGCTTTAAAAAAGGGGAAAAAGAGCACTTCCCAGATTAAATGACATTTATTTAGTACACTGCATTACAATTCACTCCTTTCCACTAGACAGATTATATTTTCCTGGGTAAATAAAACAAGCTAGAAAGGAGGACAATGGCTTTCTAACATTTAGAATTTTAGTAAATCCACAGAGTCCAAGAAGTACAAATAGCTCACTATCAGCCTTTCTAATTAGATTTGCTCCACTAGCCTGGAGCAAGCAACTTTACTAAATGCCAAGTTTAAAAAAAAATCTTCAGTGAGTCCTCATCAACATGGATAAACTGGTGAATACATTTTGTGGCTGGGCTGGTAAATTTTCCTAAAAATTTTGCAAGGCGACTAACTATAGATCCATGTATTTTATGGAAGGGGACAGCAGCTTTTACAAGGTATTTCCAGTTCTTCAGAAAACTCCAGTAACGGCCCAGCTGCTAGTTTGCGGCAGAAGTTCTCCCGAATGACTCGTTGGTCTGTACGAGTCACTGGTTTAAAACCATCTCTGGGGTATTTTTTTTTTTTTTTTTTAATAAATGACACACGACAGAAGGAAAAAGCTACTGAAAGGTAATATTTCACTTTTAAAACTTTACATGAATTTTAAAATAGAAATGTTTAAATGATGAGAGTTGAGGGTTTTTTTAAAACCAAGGGTTTGGACTACAACTTAGTTCATCTGCTCAGTCTCCAAATTATAATGACTATCACAGCAGTGAAATGAAAATTAGGAGGTTCACAGGGCTCAGATTAGGGCATTGCCTCCTGATACATCAAGAGTATGTTTTAAAAAAGTTCATTGAAAGCATTCTGCACAACTTTTTATAATGGTGAATGATGATTGAAGTTCGCTTTATGACAGAACTTCATTAAGCTATTTTATGGACCTTTGGGCCATGCATATAAGGACCATGGGAACCCTAAACTAGATCCTGCATAACTCAACAATTAACAATATTTTATGGCATATTTACACTTATACACAGTTGCCAAATAAATGTGTGTTGTATTCATTTTTGCTAGAGTGAAATGTAGAAAGTAGCAAGTTTATACATTTATATTCGCAATACTAGAAATGAAATTTTTCTTTACCTTTAGTGGTTAAAACCTCTAGTTTTGATTATTTCTGTAACCGTCCAGTAAAATCCAGCCATTTAAGCAGTACTAATTCTCTGACCATTTCCTCACACACATTCTGAAGAGCTAACATTTTACTGAATGTCCAGAACCCAATTTCAGTTGCAGGGTATATACATTTTTAAGGTTGCAATTGATCAAATGCATTTTAATTACAAACCACAGCTCTCCCATTCCTAATGGATCTTTAGGAAAGTATGTCAACCCACTAACTCAACAGCCATAGACTAGATTTCAGCATCAGTTTCAAGAATTCTACCCATTTGCTGGATGCAGTTGCGACTGCAGAAGCGACAGCATTTTGCATCACAGTTCTGCGCCACTCAGCAATGGGTTTAAGATGTAGCTTCAGAAGAGAACTGTAGTTCCAGTTTTCTAAATGCAAACCGCACACATCATTGCACAACTGGCTGAATAAAGGAAGGCAGTGGAAGATATCCCCTCCAACAATAAAATGGCGTCTAGCTACCCCTTATCTACCATTCTGTTCAGATCCTCTCACTTCCATAGTTAACAGAGGAAAGCCTATGGTCCTTTAAAAGAAATAAGAGTAATAATAAGAAGAACTCAAGGACCTAAATGTACAATAGAATTCTGTTCATCAATACACTTTATAATCTGCACACAAACAAAAAAACTCCCTACCTTTCAAAGATTTAGCAACACGGGTAGTGAACTGATGTATGACCTCAATTTTTGTTTAAATAGAAAGATCATCACTAAGACATTATGAAACATCAAAAGCAGTGATAATTGTCATAAGTAGTGAGCAAAGGACATTCCATGAAGTATTATCCTTTATTGTACTTATTCACAAATTTGCAGAATTCATTAATTTGTATTGCATCCCTAACATTGATGCAAGTCAGTGAGGTTGACTTTATTTTTATATTAAGTGTTAGAAAATATTTTTAGATTTTACCTTGCTTGCAAAAATAATCTCTCTCAATTTGGATTCAGAATGAGAGATTTCAGAATAAAATAAGAACTATTTGCATAACCTGAAATTGTACTTTTTATTTCACTTTGTAGCAATCCTATACTAAATCTGAATGTTTCTTGAGGAACTGTGAATCACTTCTGTTTAACTGGAAGCTACAATTAGCTTAAAAAAGTTTCTTATTTTCATTTACCTGTGTTAAATATCATGTTTTTGGATATTCATCTGCAAAAGTGATTTGAAAATTTTTCAGTGGAACAAAACTTTACAAATCTTGGAAGCTTCATGATACACTTTCGGTGATCCTACATTAAAGAGCTTAGCCTTTTTTAGAAAAATATTACTGATTGAAGAGAATGTCAGTATCAGCTGAATGGAGTTAATTTCTCTTAAAGAATTGTGAAAAATTGGTTATTTTGGTTGAACATTTCTGCTCTAATTACCAATACACTTGGAATTCACTGATAATTTATTTGCAGATTATAGTAATCAAAACCAATTTGTCAAAGACACTACACACTGCAACTTACTTTCTCTCTCCCTATTTTTGCTTAAAACAAAAATCACTGTCTCTACAAAACTCCAGATACCAAATGTATGATGGTGATAATGAAATGGTGCTTATGATTTCAGCAGAAATCTTAGCCTGGATCTCTATAGGTTAGAAGTAGGGGGACCAAATAGCAACTGTGAAAAAACAGGACAGGGTGTGGGGGTTAACAGGAGCCTATATAAGAAAAAATCCCCCCAAAATGGGACTGTCCCTATAAAAACGGGACATATGGTCACCCTAGTTAGAAGATTTTTCTCACAAAAAATCAAGTGCTTGGAAGAGATCCACCAAAAAAATTAATGATTTATCAAGGATTTGTGATAGATTCTCCATCACTGGGAATTTTTAAATCAAGACAATGTTCTTCTAAAAAGATATACTGTAGTTCAAAAAGGAATTATTTTGGGGAACTACTGTGGCCTCAGTTCTGCAGAAGACCAGACTAGATGGCAACCATGCTCCCTCTTTTAGAACCTAGGAACACCATTTGAAAAGTGTTAACAGTTTTCATTTTGTGAACGTTCTCTTTAAAAATACACCCTTTCCATTAAGCTGGAAAGACTCGCTGCTAATATAAGGACTGGGCTTGTCCAGATCACACGGCTACTAAACACACAGGCACTGTGCTTGCTCAAGAAGAGACAGTGTTCGTAAGAATTAACTGTTCATAGGAAAAAGGACCCTACATCACATTCTGGTTAACATGTCAGAAGGCTAACAGTTTTGGCCAGAAGTAGCACACCTATAGTAAAGTATTGTTTTAAATAAATCTAGAGCCTGAGTCAAGTAAATACCTGCCCAGCTTCATCACAGTGGATTGCCCATGTGAGACTCTCCTTCAAATCAATTTTCTACAGGGTTTCCCAGAGAGAGAGAGAGAGAGACTGCGTGCAAGTTTGTGAACACATCTCTTCCTAACCTGGCCCTTTGGCTCTATTCAACCATATGTTGCCTTTGTGGGTGATAAACTGTAGAGACCAGATTAACACCTCTAGAGCCCAATTCTGAGTCGGGAAGCATATGTTCACCATAGCTGTGGGAATAGTTTTTGAACTGGCTACTCTGTCCCTACCCCTGGGCTACCTGAAACACCAAACAGATAGAACATCATGTCATGATCACATCAGGGGGCTTTTTTTAAGTGGATTTTTTCCCCCCTTTCATCACCAAAAATCCTTTTGCTTTTTGTCAACATGAGCCACGAACATATTCTGATTTCACTAATAAAGTAAACTTAGCCTGCGGCCAGATTGATTCTCTGCCTCTACAAAAAAGAAATGTTCAGTGGTGACAAGAGTCAAAAGTTTAATGTAATGAAGGGAATTCACTGCTCTGGGCTCTCCTCCATTATCTGTGGCTCTGAGGAAGACTAGTTCTGCTTGTTGATCAAACTTGCAATGGCAGACAGAGCAATGGCCTTCAACTTCCACATAACTGTGGAAAGCTAAAGAAAAGTTTTACTGTATATCACATGCAACTCCTAATATACCTAGCTTTGAGTTGCTCTGTTCTGATTTTCACATTTCTTTCTAGGTTTTCACCAAGGACACAGGAGATACCTAGGAAGAAGTATGTTTTACTCTTCATATTGCTGCACAAGAGGAATGAGGCATTCACTAAAATAGCCACAATTAGACATTTTCTACTGTCTCTTCCTTAAAAGGGCTCAAGATGTTATGGATCTGTATGGCCTAAATTTTCTCAACAAGAGTTTTATGCCTCAATTATAACCCCCCCAAACAAACAGGTTTGAAAGGATATATTTTGAGTAGCACTGGACTAGTAAGTGAAGCTGATTGATTTGCATGCTTCCCTCACATCCAAAAAGTACACCTTCTTCTGGCAAGTTATCTGAACCTTCAAATGGTTAATTTTTTTTTTCCAGACAGTGATCTAAACAGGCTTAACGGTTAGTATTTTAATGAGCTGTCATTTCCTGTGCTGATAAAGATTCTCACAGTATTTAAACCATCCATTTCCCTGAGGCTCAGCCAATACCAGGACACAATTCATGGTGAGTCAGAATGGACCTCAGACTCCTTGCCTGACTCAACCATGATAGATTACACTGCAGCAAATCTGGACTCACTCCTAAGGTGCCTCTGGCTTAAACAGACCTGACTTCTAAAACTCAGGGCAGAGCCACTGGCTTTAATTTAGATCAGTGCAGCCTTGGGTTTTAAAACATTTTGGGAAATAAAGATAAGTCATCTGTATTATTTTAAAACTGTAGAACGAAACTGGTGATATTTAATTAAATAAATATGGTTTATGCTCAAGGTCCAGGGGAGCAAAGCTGTGGTTAAAAAGCTGTTTTGCATTTTCATTTTGATTTCATCTGAAACATTATTAGGAATAATCTTCAAATAAAATACTTGTGTGACCATGAAATTAAAGTTGCCTTAAATGTGATCTAATTTATCTGGGATGGTCTCAAATACACAAGTGACCTAAATGTCATGAACAACATCTCACCTTGAGAGATTTTTATTTTTGGTATGTTAAACACTAACTTTAACAGAGTTGTCACTGCAGTTTGTATTAGATTTCAAATCTGTTGGATATTGTTATTTGTAAAGAAATATTTCTTTTATGTGAGGGCAAGAAAAATCAGAGTTGTACCTTTAAAAAGCAAAACTACAGCTTTCAAACATTCACTTGCTAGTTCAGATTTAAATCCTACAAGCCCTATTCAAATAAACTCTTAATTCTATTGTGATCCATCTAAAGGTTCTAACATCAAAACATCTCAAATTTCATTAACATCTGTGTCCCTTTCAAGCTATTAAAACCTTTTTTGTGCCAGTTTCCCCATTGTGTACACAACTGTATTATAAAAGGCACAATCCCACAGGTTTCTGATATACTTGTGGGAGGAGAGCCATTGATTTACTGCACCAAGAAATGTCAGGTATAATGTTGTAAGCTTCCAAAAGCATTTCTACCTCAGGCGACTTTATTTAAAGTCACTGCTAAATTATCTATGTTCTCAGCCGTTTTGGATTATTTTCAACAGAATTTTAGTAAATAGCAAGTCAGTCTAAAATGCAAATTAGAAGCAATTTTTTAATATATACTTTAATTCTGGTGCCAATTCAGGAAGACTTCTTCCACCATGTTAGTACTGAGTTATTTATGTAAAACAAAGGTCCATATAAAGACAGGACATGAGATTTGTAAATCAGATCTTGCTCCTTGGACCGTGTTCTGTTAAAATCAGTGATGTGGATTCTGCCAGTTTGATGCTTACTGTTCCAAATTATATTGTTGGGGTCCCGAAGCTGCTAAAGAGCTTCACTCTGCATATTAAGGAGAATAAATCACAAAACTAAACTATTCTGCATGAAAAGATAGAAAAGGCCACACTATAGATTACTATCATTGTCCTCATTGCTAATCTAAAAAAAACAAGTATTGTTTTTTTGGGAAAACTTCAAAGGAAAAAATTAAAACCTTTTGGGTGGCTGACGTTTTCTGACACCATTTTTGGATGAAAAATTGTGTCAAGAGGAAAGCACAATGCCCTTTACAGATAAAGTCACAAGAGTCAGTTACGACTAATTTGCTGCTGAGTCAATGGGTTGCGTTGTGAATTGTAACGTAACAAAGAGCGGCACACCATTAGTTCATAAAGTCAGTGATTCAAGTATGAATAGAGGCTGGTTTCATGTAAGCTGTTTAATTACTAGTGCAAACTAGTCAAATTCCAACTGGCCTGTGTGGCTTTAAATCATCAAAAATTGGCTCAGGTGAAACCCTAGACTGAGAAATTGCTCAGAAGAAATATTTGATACTTCGGGTTAGATTTTCAGACCTATGTCTTCTGACTCAGACTTTGCTGTTGCATTAATGGATGTTACAAGTCTAATCTGCAGGGCATGGCATTGACAATTTAGCCCTTAAACTGCACAGGAGTGCTACAGTCTACATTTTTGCATAAATATCACTGACTGAATGGACCCCACTTTTTGTTTGTCTTTTGCAACTAATTAACAATTTCCTTAGGCATTATTTTTAGAAGGGAAATGTGACTGTCAAATGGAGCAAGTGTTCGTATTTCCCCAGCTCAAACATTGCCCATACCTTATCCTGATCATCATAGGAACATATACTGTACATACAAAAACTCTTTTCCTGTGAAAAGAAGAGTGGCCACATCTCTCATACTGTTTAGGCAGCAGGACTATGATGACAGCATTTGCTGCCTGAGCTTGGAATGAGCTTCCTACTGGCAAGTTCTAATGAGGATCATTTGCATAGAGTTCCTGAAGGATGCTGAAGTGTTTTAACAACAGGTTTTACGATCTATATATATATGTAATAAAAACTTCACTTATTATGAAAGTGCAGCTACTTCTGGGGTGAAACTTGGCAGCCATTTAACATTCACAGCATTATGCTAGAGCTCAGAACTCCCAGCAGGAACCTAGAACACACAAATTTTTTTCTTCTGTCCTCTTTTATGATCACTAAGCAATGGCAACTCCTTAACAGCAGGATAAAACCAAAGGGTGGACTTTTCTTTCTGATAAATCATTCAGCAATGTTACAGCTTGCCAAAGTTCTTTGTATGGTTGCTTTTGAGCTTTAGTAGCTTTCTGGGAATTTCTAATGCCCATTTGAAATCACCACTTCAAAGTCAAATGTGATCATGTTTAAAAGCAATATGCTCAGTGAGTTCATAAACATTCCTGCAGCTGTAGGTAAAACAATTACATCGAAAGATTAAAAAAAACACAAAAGAAAACCCACAATCTAGCTACTAATTAAACAATTTTAAAATTGGTTAATTGTGGCCTGAAACTAGTACAAAAAGTATGTAATATGGCTGCTTAGTAAGCTAACCTCCTCTTTAAGTCAGAGAATACAAAAGTAATAGTTAATATATACAATACATTGCAACCTCCAAATTATTTGCTGATATAATTGGTAGCTGAGTGATCCGAGACTCCCCCTGCCAATCTTTGAATGGCCTTCTGCCTTTTCTCAGCTCAGACCTCACTTGGAATTTCAGCAGCAATCCAGAGTCCAGCATGTGCAGAATACTGATGCCCACCTTCTTGCACATACAATCAAGTACAAGTACACTCTCCCCCATCCTAAAACAACTTCACTGGCTTCCCATTCATTTAGACTGGAATCTTTCTGGGGAAAGGACGGACATTTTCTTCTGTGTTTGTACAGTACCTAGCACAATGAAGTCCTAGGCCATGAGTGGGGCTTCTACAATAACACAAATAATCTAACTCATTGATTTTTTGAAAAACTAGCCCTGCTGCTTAAAATCCTCTGATCTTGCTCCAACTTCTTAGGGCCCTCTCTCATTCTCTATCCTCTTCAGCTAGCACGGTTCTCCTTTCCTGGGTGCTCTTCCACACACCCTGGCTCAGTTGGTGAGATAGCCTTGCCAACATGGGGATGCTGACCAGAACAGCTCTCCATGTGGATGCTCTTATTTCAGAATAAGAGCACCTTTTTCTGATTTAAATTAATTGCACTTTGGAAGTAGATTAAGCTAAACTGGAAAAAGGCACTCTTCTTCCAAAATACAAGTGTCCACATGGGGAACAGCTACTGCACTTTGAATTCACACCCTATCTTAATCCAAAATAATCCTTAAGTGTAGACGAGCCCTTAAGTCTTTGTACCTCAGACTTCTCCATTTTATTTCCAAACTTGGTTGACAACATTTCCCTTGCTGAACCTCTCAGTATCTTTCAGCTTTTGATTTATGTAATGGTTTTTAATTCTGAAGTGTTTGGGTAGGTTGTCTGTAAGAAAAACTTTCTACAAAATAAAATTGTGAAACCTAAACTGTATTAAAGGGATGGTTTTGCAAGTTCAAGATACAATGAACACAGATTCTGGTAATATCAGTAAAGAACTGCAATCCTAAGGAAAAGAACTGCACAGAACTCTGTTTTTCATTAAAGATTAAGATTTATCTATTTATCAAAAAAAGAGTATGGTCTAGTGCATAAAATTGCAACAATTTCAAGGACGTTAATAATTCTCTCCTTACAGTTCAACTTAATCTTCCATCTAGGCTTTGGTGATCCTGTACATCAATTTTCTTTTAAAAAATCTTTCTGGTTAGACACTGTTTTGCAAAAGGCAGCATCTAGGAATTACAAACTATCTCAAGTTAAACTAATGGCATAAATGTGATTAAAAAGATTAATGTTACTGATCATTGAGTTTTCTCTTTGTACTTAATAATGATTGAGAACTTCTAATGCAAGCTGTTGCTTAAGTGCTTTATATACTACTCTAGAGAGAAATTGATGAGGTAATGCTAACAGACTGTGTTTGAGAAAAGTCAAGGATACTGGGACATTCCAAAAAACTTACTGTCTCCCAAGAACATTTTTGAATTCTGACATCAACTGTCTAATAAAAATCTGAAGCCAGCGGAAATCCTGTGAATATGTTCAAAAGTCTCCAAGACAGTTGAAGAAAGAAAAAACTAGCTTTGGCCCAAAGACTGCATTTGAGGAAGTCTTTGGAAATATACCTTACTCAGCAGCAGTGTTGATCAAAGATAAACAACAAATCAGCTTTGAGTAGCTAATGTCAAAAAGACAATTAATGATTTCTAACCAGTAGAATTTTTTTTAAAGGAATATTCAAAACAAAAAACATTCATTTTGAAGTTTGCTACAATCCAGACTCCTAATGAGAAACTCAGGAAGCAATAAAATCAGATCTGTTCCATCAGTGAAGTACCCAAGAATGTTGCATCAGACCCTCTTATTTCTTTGTATAACATTACTACTTCAAGTTTACATATTTCAATAGCAATTATTTCCAGACATTCCTATCCAGAAACTCTTCTTGAGACTAAATTTTTTTATATACTGAAAAAGCAGTTAACGATTAGACAACAAAAATAGTCCTGGCTATCAATCATGTGTCCTCAAAAGTGAGTGAAAGTCCTTACGGAGCAAGTAAACTCATCTTTAGAATTGATTTTGAAATCAGATTGTTAACACCTTATGTATATCAGACATCAGATCAAATACTACATTTAAACCACTGTTTAATAAAAATGAAAACCACCTCTTCTAATGTCAGAGCAGTCCGAACAATATATTAAAAAAAGTCTGCAACATTTGTCTTTGAGCGCACAGTAAAGCACAATTTAGTGATGCAATACAGGATGATTTGCACTAAGTCATGTATATTGAGACAAATTAACTGCATATTTTGTTTGTATTCACGTAGTTTTATACACCGCTTAATGCTGTGTATTGGGAACATATTACTTAGATTGCCAATAAGGGATGATCAGATTGACTTGGGCTCTTGAAATTATACAGCATTTTTGACTGAATGGGTAAATCTCAAGTGACATGGTGAAATTCAACGCTTGATTAAATATACTTTTCAATCAGGATTAAATCCCATCATGCCAATACATTCATACATTGTATTTTAAATTTTTTTTTTTTTTAAACTGGGTATTACATGTGTTCTTGCTCGACTTCCCCTGACGTTTTAAATCAAATCTGAGCTTAAAACAAGTCTGAATCATTTCCTAACAAACACACTAGTCTGGAAAAAGACAGGTATTTTCTCAAACTAGGAACAGTTTATCCCTAAACAGCTTGCAACTTTCTCTAATGAAAAAAAACGTTTGTAATAGAGAAGATTACAATGCTATGCCCAGGTTTTCATCCTAACATTTTATAAGGTATTTCAGATAATAAAATATATGGAATGTCTCTTCTAAGGGCCTCCACCTTTAAGCTACTTGTGAACACTATGTATTGTAAGTAGTGACGGTTCATTCATTTTCTAATAAGGAGTCACAATATATAATCACAGAAAGCCACCAGATTATACTGCAGATCTTCAGCTAGCAGGGTCACTAATTCGTAATAAGAACATGGTATGTACATACACCTCTACCCCGATATAACACAAATTTGGATATAAAGCGGTAAAGCAGTGCTCTGGGGGGTGAGGGGGGTAGAGGAGCTGTGTGCTCTGGCGGATCAAAGCAAGTTCAATATAACGTGGTTTTACCTATAACGCGGTAAGATTTTTTGGCTCCCGAGGACAGCGTTATGTCGGGGTAGAGGTGTACTATATCCATCCAAACTGTCAGGGTATCACTTGAGGTACCTGAAATCTTTGGGATAAGAAATGACAGCTCAAATAAGATCTAAACCAGCTTTGCTGGCCAAAGCTTGCACTTCGAGAATAAAGCATTGCCTCCTCTAGCAGAAAGTTGACTTTCAGCATACTAGATTGGACTCCTTAGTATTCTTCCACTCAAACACTGAAGGTATTAGTCAGTTATAGAATTACTCACCCAATTAGGGACACCATCTGCTCCACTATATGTTTGCTGAATGTTATAATTACAAAAAGTTTCTGTAGGAAGGAAAACATCAGTTAGAGAAATGTTTAATCAAAAGGGAAGCAAGGAGAATGGAGTACGACAACTTATGTTCCTTTCCAATTAAATGGTTTCTTCTGCACTTACAGATAATTTTCCCTTAACTTTTCTTTCAGGATCATTGTTTTTCAATATCATCCTTTTCAATGAAAGAGGCAGAACAGATAAGTGCTAGTTACTTTTAAACTGTTATTCTATTTCCTCATACATTTAATTTCTTGCAGTGTTTTTCCAGCCTGTGTTGCTAACCATTTCATGTCCTCCCTAAACCTAAATTCCCAGAAGCTCAAGGTCACAACTCCACCAGTGTCTTCACGGATAAAAAACACTCATCTCTGTGCAGAAACACAAATTTATGTCCCCATTATAAACATACATTTGGGTAGATAAAATTCAAAATTTCATGGTAGTGAAAGATAGCGAATCTTTTTGGTTCCAAGACTCTATCCCCTAGAAGGGCAATGCAAGGAACACAGACCTACCACGTTAGGGACAAAATAAATGAGACCATGGGTATCCAAATTTGCCTTTGACAATTAGACTATTTCTCCCGTTAGAGGCAGTGACCTGGTTGAGATGATTGCCCTAGATACTGAAAGGTAAAAAATTAAAAGAAGAATGTATTTCAATGACAGAACGGTGACCGTAAGTAGATAAAATGCCTTACGTGACAAATCCAAAGCCTCATGATAATTGTATTACTCTACTTGCTACAGTTAAAGTTCTGTTAATGTAGCCACTGTTAATCCCATTTTTGTCAGATTTGATAGCTTGGCCTTTTACAGATTGTGGGTGAGATGATACACAGTGTTTACACAGTCTCCACTATAGCGTATTTATAATCTGGTGATAGGTGCATTAACTGGGCTCTGAATAAGGCAACAACACCACTTTGATTCAATGGTTCAGATTAAAAGGGCCAATTAAATGCAGCTATAAAATGGCAATGCTTATGGACTCGCTGGCTTTCTCTCTCATTTTATTATAACTTTTCCACGACCACTGCCTTTCCAAAAATTCCATTTTACAGCACGATCACTACCAAATCCAGATTATTGCACAATTTGCTTGAAAGAAAACAACACTCAAAATGTAATTCTAATAGCTAAACACATTTATGATGTGAAAGGGTTTACCAAGTAAGTGCACAAGGCATTGGGAATATTTGTTGCTTTCACTATCCAGTGTAGATCACTGGAAATTATACTGCAAAGCAATGGAGAACAGCAAACTCTCTTCAAATTAATTTCACTGTACAGATTAAAAAAAATCTTGAGAATTACTTCCCACAGATACTATTTTATTTTTAGTCTTTTCCAAGTCAGAATAAATAAAGCTTAACTATACATATCTCAGTTAAATACAAAATTCCAAGGAAGGCAAAAATGGCATTAACCAATCCAAGTCTTTTCACAAAACCTAAACTCAACATCAAGATTTCTGACCCACAAATTGGCCTCCATTTTAAGACTATGCAAAGTAGGATAGAAAGGCAGATAAAATAAGGTGGAAGGAATACCCCCTTAACAGGAGTTCTGGTCTGGGATGAGATCCTTCTGGTTGGGTGTATTGAAGAAGTAATCTCATGCAGCCACCCACTATCATTACTTTAATGAAGTAACGATAAAGATTTTCAAGCTATACAACTGTGGCCAGTGCATTAGTACTGGGGATGCTGAATCAAAAGACATTTGTTCTACTGATTACAAAGCAGGTGACATAGTTAGGGACACATCATATATCCAGCTGTAGCATCACCAATAACTATAATGTAACTGAATACAATACCAATTTATCTTGCATCGAGCAGAATGGTGAGAAGCTCCTCCAGTTACTTTAAAAGCTAGCATCAACATTTTCAGAAGCGACTAGGGATTTTGGGTGTCCAACTTTATGTACATTGAAAGGGCTTCATTTTCAGAAAATATTAAGTACCTGTTCTCTGAAAATCAGTCCCCTTTGAAGTGTCTCAGTCACCAGTGACTTTTGAAAATAATGGCCGAGGTGTCCAAACACATACCCCCAGGTTGGCTTCAGCAGAGACCATCAGTGGGATGAAAGAATTGGGATTTTCTTTAAGACTAACTCAAGTGAAAGTGAACATTTAAAAATACTTCCTGACTGATAAACGCTCATTCCAGTGCTTTCTGAAAACGAACATGTATGTGTGTTACCAAAAAGGTAAGTTCATTATGAGTATGAAGCCTTTTCCATCTGGTAAAAACCCTAGGTAAATAACTTGGCTAACCACCAATTTCCTGAGTGGTGTAGGGGGTGAGTTTATAGCCATAGATTATTTAGTTGCCCAAGTTTTGAGTACAGTAACTCCAACAGAACCTTTATTTTAAATCTGTTGCACCAAATGAATTTTCATCACAGTGAGTCAGGAAGGGGTCACCACAGCTCACTGAAATACTGCAGAGATAATAGTGCAGTTCATACTTACAACAAATCCTCCCCGGTGTTTTATAAGAGGTGTAACATGTACTTGCCTGGATGTGCATTTTAATTATTGCTTTCCCAATTAAGGTTGCGCCAAAGAAGGTCCAAAAGGGAACCAGAAAGTGGCCACATGTTATCCCTGCCAGGTCAAACAGAGGATTTGGAATCTATGAAGTATAAGAGAAAGAAAAAAGAACCAGAACTCAACATTACATTCACTTTACTTAATATCTCAAACTTTAAAAAATGACCTCCTCCCCATTCCTCAAAACCATCCCAAAATTGTGCCTTAATACACACAAAAATGTTAATATTATAGCCCATAACTTAAATCATTAAGCTTCAGCTAGACAATGTCCCAGACAATTCCACTCTGATTGCTATTCTTTTAATCTGAGGATAAAAGAGTAACAGAGGTTTTCCATATGAAAAGCAGAGAAAACACAGCGAGCAGTTTGAGTGATATATATCAAATTCTCTCCCTGACAAGCATGTTGCTCATGTGAGTCAATGCTCAAAATGATCTGCAATGATTTCTGTCTGAAAGGCATAAAACCCCTGGTATTTACAGTCATAAATAAAAAGTAAAGATGTTTATTTAAAGAACAAAAGTATTTCGTTAAAAATTAAAGGATTTCTTTATTGTTAAACTCTTTCCTTTAATTTTTATTTAATTTCAAGAACATTTTAGAGAAGGGATCATAATACTAAGAAAAGACCAACCAATTCCAAGACTTGATACTTAACATACAGCCCACAGCATACTGCATCTGTCAGATAAGAGTAAACACACAAGGATGCTTTGCTTACAGTAGCAGTGAATTACACTGCTATTTTCCCACATTATTTCTGCTTTCCCTGTTCTGTTACGTGAACAAATAAATATAGGCAAATTAGATACTGAGAGAGCTATAAAAGTGACATTTAAGATTTCAAGTTTTAATATATGGTTAACATTTAACAGGTTGTTACAGACTAGTAATTCCAAGTTTAATTAGAAGTTCATTTGAGCACCCACCACTTTCCTAAGAAGGCAAGAAACATCAAATGGTATCCACTCATGCCCATCTTTGCTTAAGCTGCATCTTGACCACACTAATAACCATCTTACTTATAGAAAGCTACTAACTGGATTTACCTATTAGAGAGATGTATTTCTCTCACAAAACAAGTCTACACTAGTCTATAAGGTGTTTTTTTTTAAATCATATTACTCAATACACTAACTATTACATGAAAACAAGCGATTAACGCAAAACAAATTAACTAGATTAAAAAGTCACAATTAATTGCAGTTTTAATCACACTGTTAAATACTAGAATACCAATTTACATTTATTATAAATATTTTTGGGATGTTTTTCTACATTTTCAAATATATTGATTTCAGTTACAATACAGAATAAAAACTGTACAGTGCTAACTTTACATTAATTTTTATTACAAATATTTGCACTGTCAAAAAGAAACAAGAAATCATATTTTTCAATTCACGTCATACAAGTATGGTAGTGCAATCTCTATCATGAAAGTGAAGCTTACAAATGTAAAATTATTATTATGACTTTAGTGCCTACAAGTTGAAGCATGGATGGGTATACAAATGTTTAGCCTGACACACAAAAATCTTGCAACGCTGGCTACAAGGGTGCCATGCAAATGCCTGTTCTCACTTTCAGGTGACACTGTACATAAGAAGTGGGCAGTATTATCTCCTGTAAATGTAAACAAACTTGTTTGTCTTAGCAATTGGCTGAACAAGAAGTAGGACTGAGCGGACTTGTTGGCGCTGAAGTTGTACATTGTTTTCGTTTTTTGTGTACAGTTATATAAAAAACCCCTATATTTGTAGATTGAAACTGTGATTAATTGTGATTATTTCTTTAAACTGTTTGACAGCTCTACATGAAAACCATAGCATAGATGGGGTAAGTTGTATCTGAACATGCATTAACTAGGGGAAACCTAGGGTTCCTCTCAACCAGCTAACACCTGTTAAAATACAAGGTAACCTGCCCACGTTAGGATGCTAAAATATGTTGCTAACGTGCTGTCTTAACACTCCTTTTATCCTAATCTAGACATACCCAAAATGAGTATGGAAGGACGTCAGAAAAAGCTAACCACAGAATGTGAAATTCTCACTGGCCTACCATAAGGATCTCTTAGGGCTGCTTTTGCCATTCTGTTCATAAACTGGAGAGCCCTCACAGATCTAGACAAGCTATCTGAGCTCAGAGTACTGGTAAAGGGCTAGTTAGTTGCTAGATTGCCAAATAAATTGCTATTAATGGAATTCAATGGTGGATAGTCTTTGGAGGTTAGGTAGGGATAGCGGATACCACAGGCTAGGATCATTCTGCTATGGCCTTGTCTTCACTAGGAAAATGTGTATGTTTTTAACACGCGTTAGCTAATGTGTTAAAATTCTAATACAGACAAGGTAATTTATAGTTTTAACATGTTAGCTGGTTGAGGTTTATTCTAGATGTTAAAGCTACAGATTGCATTGTCCATACTAGGGTTACAAATTAACAAACAAGTTAAAAACATGCTTTTTTCCCCTAGTGACGACTGTCAGACTCCCCAGGGTTTGCCCAACTGTGAGCATAGTCCTGTCCAACAACAGAATAACTTGGGAACGCTGGGCAAATACTATTTATGGCCAAGTGGCTGCAGCTTCCTCAAGATAGGAGCTGCAGGAATTATCTTCAGGACAGTGGCAATGCTTCCTTTCAAATTGCCATTGAATAAAACTGTGGCCAATCAGCCCTGCTGGCTGAGCTTGTGAGGCTTTTGACACAAATATGAAATTGAGTGGGTCTCTAATGTGATAATTTCGGAACTCTGCACAATGTAGTCCCCCTCCCCAACCCCCATGTCAACTCTGCCTATCTTCCCAATACAGTTTACAATATTAAGACCCTGAGTGACTTATCTCCGAGCCAGAAAACAAAAGTAGTAAGAATGATACGGAGAAAAAGAAATACACGCAGAGCCCCTTGCATGTGGCAAAGCAGGGCGAAGGGGGAGACACAGAGCCCCTGGTATGGGGAGACTCAGGGAGTCCCTGAAATAGAGAGGGATGAGAAGATGGCACACAGGGAGCCGTTGGTGGGAATGAAGGAGTCTCTGTTGTGCGCAATGATTTTGGTCTACACAGGCAACAAAGCATGCCTCCCTAGAATTATCCAATGTCTTCCTTGGGCTTGGCTACATTGGCACTTTACAGCGCTGCAACTTTCGCGCTCAGGGGTGTGAAAAAACACCCCCCTGACCGCTGCAAGATGCAGCACTGTAAAGTGTCAGTGTAATCAGGGCGGCAGCGCTGGGGGCGCAGCTCCCAGTGCTGCACGTTACACCGGTAAGGGATGTGGTTTACAAGCAGCGCTGGGAGAGCTCTCTCCCAGCACTGCGGCTCTGACTATACCGGGGCAGCGCTTTGAAATTTCTAATGTAGCCAAGCCCCTTGAAGCATTGCCCATGAGAAGTTCATATCATGCTGTCTTTGTAATGTTTTCATAAGCAAAATTCAAAAATTACATTTTAAAAGGAATTCATCACTTAGTGTACACTAGAGTCATCCGGAATTTCCACATGCATGAAAACAAATAGCATACTGTACAGCAGAAGCAGACTGAGCTGACAGGCTAACTCACATTTAAGATACAATGCACCTTAGTTGGTAATACTGCACCACACAAAGAAAATGATTGAACACTAAGCTAAAGCATTACTAAGTAACATCTTCCCCCCATGTTTACATATGTTCCTGTTTTCCCGATATCCACATTTTACCCAGTCCAACTGCTCTGATAAGTCATCTACCATTTTTAAATTGTTTTTCTCATTAAACAAAGCAGACACATTAGGCTATTCAGTAACATCTCACGAGATAGTGACTGCAGAATGATGAGTCAGACCTGACAAAAGCTTACTAATTTGAGAGCTTTATTGAGTATAATTCAGCTCAGTGATCTAGCTCTACACAAGGGCTGCACGCCAAATCTGGATTGCCAGATACTTTTGAATGGACCCCTATATCTTTTTATTTATCATTTTTGGGGGGGCGGGAGGAGGGGGGAGGTATTATTTTCTCTGGAGTCTGGCCCGTGACTATACCTGGATGAAGAAATTTGGACCTTGACAAAAAATAATTGACTGCTTAAACTGGAAGGAGTTTGCCAGCTACGTGATAATGAGGGCCAAGCCAGAAACTGTAATCAGATTGATCTTTGCCAGTAAACGTAAGGGCCCTAACTTTTACCAATATTATTATTCGCCATCTCTGAAGTTCTGGAAGCTAATAAAGAAGCTAGGCTCACAGAGGGTGCCGAAGGATGGCAACAGGTCTCAACTGGGATATGCAATGCACCCCCACCAATAATCACATCTGTCAGCAACAGCGGGGAGAGAAAAAATATCCTGTCTCCCTAACAGCTTCCAGAGGGAATTTTAAGGTGCTGGATTAAAATCCTACAAGGTGTGAGACGTTGCTACTTTTGCTTCCCCTGTGCAAGGGCATCACCATAGCCTTTAGCGGAGGTGCTTGAACCAACAGCCCCCTGGTTTAGAAGACAGAAGGCTGCTAGAGGGCTGTGACTTTACGATTCACTCCCTTTCCTTAGTCCATTTGCTCTCTTGGGCTCCTTAGGGTAGAGTGAGCTGAGAGAATGTCTTGTGGACACATTTTGAGGAATCACTGTGGGTGACCATTTTAATCTGGTTGTGTGTTTTGCAGAGACAGTTTTGCTATGTGGGGGATGTTTCCATTCCTGCTTCTTGTTTAAAATGTAGAAGTGCAGAGAATTATTAGCCCAAGTATGTCAGACATCTACAGAAATGAAAACAAGGTTTTATCAAGACCCTAGGGTAGTGACCGAACCAGTCATAACAAACCAGGATACAGGTTCTTTATGACTAATCCCCAGAAATCAGAACTGGTTCACTCTCTACGGAACCAGGATAGGAGGAGCGGGCCTGCTTACGCCCTAGTCACAGGATAGTGGGTAACACGGCATGCTCTTGCATTAGACAAGACCAATACAGACTAATACAGAGTCTGCTGCCTGTTATGAAGTAGAAGCTTATGGGCATTTAACTTGCTTTTAAGGATACCTTTGTTTACTCTGCTGAAAACTTCAATGTGAGGCACACTGGACCATAAATCTTTCCAATTCTTAGGCAGCAGCAACATCACAGTAAGCATCAGGCTTCACTGTAACAAGCTTTACCATATAACTAACCACTGCATCTTGTGGATACCCAGAAGCCATCCTGAAACTCACAGGGAAGCCCTGAGTTGGGAGTTGTTGGGGCTTTCTTAAACTTATTAAAAATCTTCCTTGAAAGTATGCATCTCCCTTGTTTTGTTCTCACTGCCTTGTTAATCCATCTCAGTTTTTGATGAGAGCTGAGACGTCAAGGAAACAAAACACTAAGCTCTTCAGGGCAGGGGTCATCTTTGTTCTGTGTTTAATACCGCCTAGCGCAATGGGTTCTGGTCATGACTGCAGCTCCAATGTGCTTCCACAAATAATAATTACCACCGCCAGCACTCCATTCCCCCAACATGGAGAACAACTCTTGTTTGATGAACGTGAAGATTAAAATTGGGTTGTTGAAAACCAGACCAAGCCATGGGCAATTTAATGTTATTTCACTGCACATAAGTAATAAATTTCACATAGATTATTCACATTTCTGTGAGACTTCCCTGCCCCCACACTCCCCAAACTGTGTTACTGGAATGAACTTACTGAAGCACAGGCCAAAATGCCAAAAAATCCAACCTTCTGCACCAGGTTCTGGACAGCCAGTTTAGCTCGGGAGGCAAAGTCCTGTAAACAAGGAAGCAGGACATTAATAAGGATGGAAACGAAATGAAAGCATCTCTTGAGCAACGCACAGCATATAATTTCATATTCTCAAACCTGTCCTCTAGCGTTTGTATTTTACAAGCGAGCAATTAGAGAGCTGTTAAGACAAGAAAGCAAATTTGACATGTCAGTGAACCAAACATTCATCATCGTTAGCCAAGCTGAAATTCTGAACATTTACAGTTACCAGTTTTTAGCTTTTCCTGCAGACATAAATCTTCCAAACTATGTCACATAGGTACAGATTACTCCACTACAGAATAATCCCTTCTAGCATATTTTCCTTTCCACACCCTTGAGTTTCTGCTTCCACTACTGCACTACTCCTCATGCTGCAGAAGAGGTTAATCCCTGCAAGGCCACCAGCAGTGTGTCACAGATGGTAGAAGGTACTTTCAGAAGGTGAGGTCAGCACACAGTATTTCCATAATACCTCACGTCTCTATCACTGTGGAAAGATGCTCTCAAACCAGGGTCTCCAACAACATGTGCTCCTGGTTGCTACAACAATTGAAATTCTGAGGCCCCATCAAAGTTAATGGCAAAACTTACTGATGTTATTGGAGCTAGAATTTCACCCCTGAGATTTAAAAAGCAATGAAGAAGGTGGTCATGTCAATGTTAAGCCTATATTCCCTCTGCATCAGAGCCATTCCAACTCCATGTAGCCTACCTCCAAAATATATTTCTGTGAACAGTGCCATACTGCATTTAAATGACTGAAGTCTATAAAAATGATAAGGGTGAACAGTTCTGTTCTATTTCCCACAAATTCCTTAATCTAAATGCTTTATCACTAAGAAAAAGACAAGGTGGGTGAGGTAATATCTTTTAATCTGACTAACTTCTGTTGGTGAAAGAGACAAGCTTTTGAGCTACACAGAGCTCTTAAGAATGGATTTAATTAAGAATGGAATTAATTTAAGAATGCAATGGAATGGAGCTCTCTTTAGCTTAGGAGCTTGTCTCTTTCACCAACAGAAGTTGGTCCGATAAAAGGTATTGCCTCACCCATCCTGTCTCTAATATCCTGGGACCAACATGGCTACAATTATCACTAATAAGACTGTAAAATACTGATTTCAGTCATTTAAAACACAATAGCTTTATCATTTAATGTGCTGTTTACTTTCTGATTTTTAAAGTCAGAGAAACATTTGACATAATAAACTTTAGAGTGTCTGTTGCTTTATCAGATAGACAGTAAAATGGCTATTTTAAAATCAAAATTACTATAAAATGTAATCCCACAGAGGTAAATTAATTTCATTTAAATATAGGAAGTAAAACAGAAACCTGCTGGAATATACAATTGTTATTCAAATTAAAACAGGTCTGTTTAAGTGGATCCATGTGCAAAGACATCTCTCAGGCTTGGAACAAACTGTACGATATAAAAAGGGAATACTTTGATATTAGGGTGCTTAAAATTGGGAGAGTTCACATTAATAAGATTTTGTCAAAAGTCAGATATTATGTATGTTTTTATATTCTGTTACAAAGGTTGGTAGACACAACCTCCTTTCATAGCAAGCATCTTGCCTAACAATCTGATTATTAACCCCCCTACCCCTTTCATGGCTAGATATGCTAATGTAATTCAACCTACAAATTTTTAAAACTTATTCTCATTACTATAACAGAACCTTCAGAAACGTATAAACAGCAAATATTTTTCATGAACAACAGCAGTAAGCAAATGGATGCGATTCACACATGCACACATTTTTGAAGTAAAAATTTGAATATTTAAGCAACTTAATATTTATTCCACTTGTTGTTCAGCTTTGTTAAAAAGATCTTTCCTATAACATTGCATCTTTTCCCCAAGTTACAGTAAAATAAAACCCATTCATTATGGCATTTTTTAAAAAACAAATTTGGAGGATTCTTAGTAATTAACTGAGTTCTTTGAGTTGAAATGGTAATTTTAGGTTTAAAGATAGCTTTTCACAGTCAGGCAGGTTATTGTTCTAACCTAAGTGTTTTTCTGTTTAAACACAATTATGTCACTGTTAAAATTCATACTACAACTTTACTTACTGTGAGTTTTATACTCTGAGAAAAGTTCTTAATTTAGAAATTCTATTATTGTAGAAAGAGCGATCATTGAAATTTTCTGTTTTAAACTACTGTTTTTAGAACACGTCCAAATTAGGACTAGCAAAAATTAATACTATAAATTACAGAAAATAGAAAAATGAAGAAGTCAGATTTTTATACCCCCTCCCCCCCATAATGGGGCATTTAGTGTTTATGTGGATTTTTTAAAATGTGCTCATCCGATATTTTATTTTATGATACTCCAGTGGGAAATTTTGCTATACGAATAGTAATAACATCTCATATATACCACCTCATAACCCACTATCTACACATTTTATTGACAAATAAAATAGGATAAAATAGTTATATTTAAAACTCCTTCCAATTTGTTTTCTACTTTAAGTTTACAGGCTATTGAAACCACAAGTAGCTTATAAACAAGTGCCCATTCCTGCTCCTGTTTAAATCTTAAGACTCCCAGTGACTTCATTGGGACTGGGACTAAAAATTTAAATTTGGCAAAGTATCTATAAATGTTGCATATTTTTACTTTCTCATCTTTTTGCTTTGAACTTTCTTCCCAAGAAAAAAAAAAAAAGAGTCTGAGAAGAAGCAGTTTATTATATTAATTATATGGAAATGCATATCTGAGACATTTCATGGTACCATCTTGCCTTTTAGCTAAATTGAGAAGCTACCGCAGGATTATCAATGCTTTCCACCACTTTATCTTCTATTTTTGCATTTATAAGAAATTATATTAAGGGGTTTTGTGTTGCCAGACTTTCTGGATAAAGCAACCAGGGAAATGCTAGGCATTAAAGAAAGCAGCTTGTTATGCAATAATCACAAAAATTTACCTACATTTTAGTCACCAGTTAAAAGTTGTGGCTGTAAATAACAATTGATCTATGAAGTAGGATAGCCCAAAACTTTTCATATGTCAAATACATTGCTCTTGGTTAGTCTGGGTGGCAGCTTCTCATACTAAAATGTCTTCAAAATTATTTTTTAATTGAAAACAAATATGAAACAGTTTAATGTGTAAGCACTTGTAAGAGAAGTGATACATGTGAGGATCTCATTTGCTCAGAACACACACAACTTCCACTAAGGTTAACATGAGTTAGGCATGATGAGCAGAGAGGAAATGAGACCCTTTTAAAATTTCAGTATGATCACACAGCCACCAATAAAAGTCGTTAAGAGCAACACAAATGAAGGAAAAAAACAGCCACTCCAATGGCCTAATGAAGATCAACATGGAAATACTGTTTTAAAAGCGTACCTACTGGCAATTTTATTTATGTTGGAAAAAGCCTATTAAAGTATTGTTTTAAAAGCCAATTTTACTTCAGAAACAGAATTTACATCTTTGTTGAAAGGATAAACTAAAGAAAATGCTGCCTTCTGCATAGGAATTTCATAAGATGTTGCTCTAGGTATTTTATAACAATATTCGATATGAGCATGACACTTTCAGTTCCTATTTTGCCAACCGTTTCACAATGTTCATGGAATTAAAGTGACACTTGCACTTTAAATCAAGTAAAGTTTTTACACAGTATTGTATTAAACTAGGTTTAATACATCTTTAAACTAATTTTAAGACATTAAAATCCAGTTACTCAAACAGGTATGTGCTATATTACAACGGAAGTAGATTGCATTTAATTTTTACTATTATATGTTTATGAGTTAGAATTTGAAACGAACCCTCTAGCAAAAGAGCTATGAGGTAACATTTAGCATAACATTTATAGAACATAATTACAATATAACTAAATTATAGATAGACTTTGAATCTATGCTAAGCAGCATAAATATAAATTAACATTTTACTTTAAAGAAGTAAATACTTATGCTTTAAAAGATGTTTGTAATCTAATACAATCACCTACAATTCAAAAAGTGAACAGCCTACCTTAAATTAAAATATTTTCTTCCAGAGAGGAACAAACATTTCCCATTTCAGAAAGTGTGATTTACAAAAATTAAGGACAATTGTAAAAAGCTCATTTTATTCTTTTTTTGAAGACTTTTTTCAGTAGTAACAGTATAATATTCCATGTTATAGACAACTTTAGTTATTTACTTTTCATGTTAACTATTTTCAGTTTACGATTCTCTCTTTCTCCTGTTTTTTTCATTATGTTTAAAATAAAACTTAAAAAGACAGCACTATTTTAAGTTGGAGTAAATTAAACTAATTTTATCTGTTTATGGTCTGTACATTTTATACTTTACTCCAAACTAAAATAAAATCACAGCTATATAAGTATATATTGGATAGCAATATACAGGTTAGAATCACTACAAAGTTAAGCAGTTGCAGTGTTTTGCAGTTTATTTTAATGGAAACAAATGTAGAAAACTTTATTGCTTCCTTAAATTTAATTTGTCAATTTTTTAGAACATCTGCAATAATAAAAAACCCCTCATAAGTTTCATTTCTCAGACACTACCATCATCAGTTTCACAACTTTTACCTATTTCACAATACAAGCGCACAAGAGAAAAGACTGATGTTGGGAACAGTTTCTTTTCCAATACATTCGTTAGTGTTTAATAAAACAATTAACTCTCATATAATTAATCTATTTCTTACTTTAAAATAAAGAAATACATAAGTTCAACTACTTACAGGCAAAACATATTCCCCCAAAATTAAAGAATCTAGACTTTCCTCTCCTCTCCTCTCCGCTACTATGATTCATTCACCCTAACATTACAGTATTTTTTTTACTCACTATGTTGCTATCAAAGAAGATTTGTTTTTGGTTTGGGAATAGATTTCCTGTGACTACTGCAAGACAGGCAAGGGAAGGTTAAATGATTATATATTACTTCACTGGGTTAATCATCAGATCACAAGAACTGGAATGGAAATAAGCATCATCAAAAAATAGCCAATGTTGAAATACTGAATCACAGGTCTCAGTTGGCAGTTTAAAAAGTTTTGCTCCTGATCTCCCTTTTATGAAAAAAGTGACTTACTGAAGTACAATGTATTGATGATAACATTTTATTATTGCAAACTGCAGGCAAACAAAATCAAGGGGAAATTGAAAAACAACCAAACCTTTTGCTTCTCAGCAAGCTTTACCAAGAGGATCCAGCTCACAACCCTACAGCAATGGTTTGTGTATATATCTTAACATAGACCATTGGCCACTATAAAAATCACTGTTCATCAAATTGTACATAAAGTAATTCCGTGCCTCATCTGCAAGGCCTCACTTCATTCCCTTGGCTTGTTTTGTTTCCATTTTTACAAAATTTGTAGTCACATTTCCCCTCTTCCTTCCTTCGTTTTAAAACATGAGTGTTTCCTTGCTCTTACAAGAAAGACAAAATTATACTGGACTTTAAAGGATTCTCTTCAATGTATTAGCTAAGTAGATGCATTTCCAGCAGCATAAATCATTTCCTGATATTGATTCAGATTTTGTATAGACAAAGGTGTACACAAAATAGTAATTAGTGAATCTTAAAGGACAGATTGGTTTGGGTTTCAGAATGTGAAATGGCCAAAATTCAGGCAACTCTGTTTTTCTTAATCTTTAAAGCAGAGTGAGACTCATCCAGTTCACAGTCCCATGGCAGATAGCTAACTGAAAGTGACTGAAGAGCTCTGAACCTTAACAATATGGGGCGGCAGCCAGTAACCCTTACATGAGCAGTCTTTAAAGTTTCAAGGGGATCATTCATGGGAATAAGGTGTAGTCCCTCAAGGGACAAGAAGACTGGGTCTATGGTAACCGTGTAACACTGAAGAGAACTAGATCTTCCAACATACTGAGAGCTGCTACGAGTCATGCAGAGTATTGAGATAAGGCGAATACGCCTCCCTTTCACAAATTTGTGCACGACTTGTCATTCACTTGTGTCCAGCAGAAAAACTACTGCCCTGGTGCTAGCACTGTAGGCTCTGTTCTGGAGCTATGGCTTCCACAAAACAAGTCAATTAAAAAGAGCAGGAAAGAATAGCAGGACCAGAGGCTGGTTCATTAGTATTTGAATTTAGCTATCTAACACACACAAGAGATCCACAGACATCTATAAGGAAGAATGCTTTGTGAAAACAATTCCTTGAATTGGCATTCACATTTTGACCCAGCACAAGTGCCTCTATCTGCCCATCTAAGCATTTCTAAGCACATGTCCACATAGTGCGGCCATGTGCGCTACAGCAGTGCTATTTCTGAAGTGTTTACACAGATCAATTAATGTGCAACACATTAGTGTGCACTGCTGCACCTTGTAGACAACCCCTAATACACCCATCATTGTGATATCCAGGGGCACAAGCATAAAGAAGTTTTATCAAGTGGAAATAGATACACCGTTTTCCTTAGGCTTGTGAAGTTTATGAGCCTTGTTACAACATAGAAAATGCCAAATTATGAGGCTCTATATATTTTAAATATAATGTTCTTTAAAATGGTTTGTTTGTAGGTTCATTTGTAGATTTATTCAGCAGTTGTAAGGCCAAAGGGACCCATTGTGCGACTAATTCGGTCTCAATTAGTATTACTGCCTTATAAAGATCTGAATGGACTGGCCCTAATTACACTCGAGACTTCCTCCTGCAGCTTCCACCTGAGGGGTTTTTGCACTTGCATTCCACCAGCACCTAGTCATTAGGTGATTTTGGAAACAGTGCCTGGAATAAGAACAGGAGTACTTGTGGCACCTTAGAGATTAACAAATTTATTTGAGCATAAGCTTTCGTGGGCTACAGCCCACTTCTTCAGATGCATAGAATGGAACATATAGTAAGGAGATATATATAGTAAGGATATATATATACATACATACATACACACACACACACACACACACACACACACACACACACACACAGAACATGAAAAGGTATAAGTGCTTGGAATGAAGGCTTGGGAGAAAATCAGTGATAGAAGGCTTGACTTAAGCAACTGCCCAGCAGGACAGCTTAGCAAAAGAGAGTCTTTAAAGTTCAAACAAAAATACTTGGGGGTATTAAGTGCAGGCTTTGCTGTATTTAACAACAAAAGCTGGGATTGTTGGTGGAAGTTTAACGGCTGATATTAAAACAGGAGTAATTTGGGGTCCAAATTCAGTAATTGTTGAGGGCACCCAGCCTCTAAGATCAGGACCTTTGGCAATCCCATCTCCCTATAAAGGCACCTACATAGTCATTACCTATCCCACTGTTGACCCAGCTGCCTCGCCTTTCAGTATCAGTGTGTAACTCACATGAAGGCCAGTTCTACGCATGAGAGCACAGACCTCCAAGGTTTGATTTCTAATTGGGTTGTAATGTTCGTTACCTACCAGAAGTTTAAAATTCATTTACATGATGCAAGATATGATAAAAATCATATAAAGGAGGAGTACATTCTTCCTAAAGAAAGACACATGAAATTACTGTTACGGATTATTAAAATTAAAAATTCTTGATGTCTTACGTGCTGCCTACAAAGACAGAGCTGCTTTTTCATTTAAAAATCTGAGGTATTTTAAAAATGAGCTTCACTATATTTTGTTTCTTCGGGCTTTCTAACACAATAGAATCAAACAGAATTTATGGAATAAAGACCATTTGTGGTTAGGCAGTGAATTCTAGAATTTCAGTGGAGAGGGAGGGATTATTAACTCATCAGAATAAGATGTTCCTAAATGCTAGCTATAGGTTCATAAACTATAGCATATACAAGCCAAGAAAGCAGCACAGCAGCTACTATGTCTACTGATTAGTACATCATAATCTAGACCTAAAAATGCTGAAACTGGTCCCTGTTTTTATCTGCAAAGTGATGAACTCCCAAAGGCAGCCAATGGTGCACATTACAAACCCAATTCCCAACATACAACTAAAAAGATTAGTGTGCAAATACACACAAGAACACCAGGTATCAAAGAATAGAGTAGAATATTAATTTTGGGAATTTATAAGAATACAAGGATGGCCTATGTAAACCAGAGTCTAGTATTACAGTTCTGAGGCAGGCAAGATTCTCACTACCTTCAATGGAAATTTTTGCTTGTATAATGATTACAGAATTCAACCAGTAGGAGGTCAATAATCTAGCTAATATTTGCACCATTCTTGTGGATTTTAGAGGGAAGTTAGAAAAGAGATTTAAAGTGACAAATATGGATCTTTCCAACATGGTATCAAACTGCCACATTGCTAATTCATGTGTACACACTATGGACTTCCTAAAAGGGCCAAAGAGAGAGGAGAGGCGCCAATGAGGAGTAGGGAGTTTAGATTGAGTGGGAATCGGCAGCTTAATTAGTTAATGGATTACTGCAAAGGAAATCTGTTAAATTAACCAAGCTACGGAGCTTCTAATAAAGATTCTGTTCAAACCAATACATGCTGGCAAACTAAAAACCCCATTGAACTATGGAAATAGAAGATCAGCAGCATAGTATACCAGTGTACAAGCTGCCTGCCCCATGCACTGTACAGACTGAAGAATACAGAACTACTCATCTTGTGGCAAAATTGAGTATGTAATGCAGCTGAAGAGAGCTCATAGTTTCCAGACCCCATGGGCAGCCACTTAAGGCCAGAGTTGCTAAACTTGAGTAAGAGAGGGAGAGATTAAAAAGACAGGAAATAGGCACACTGTGGAGTGGGGCCATCTCCAAGCTGCTTTCCTCAATCCTCCAACTGAGGAAGCCAGTCTCTCAGTGGGAGAGAGCTAAAATGGATTGGAAGGTCAAAGTCCTCATCTGGGACCCAGCTTCCAGTAGAGGTAGAGGCAGCTGATTCTTCCTCAAATGCCAAGGAGTTGAGTCCAGGAGTTCAGAATACTGTTGTGAGATGCACAGGCCCTGGTGAATGACTGACCTATCCTTAGAAATATCAACAGCTGGTTATCTGGTGACCATAAAAACAGTTTGAGACTCACTTGCCAGGTGTGAAGGTGGCAGATCTCATGACCCATCTAAAAAAAATTCCAGTAAGTGCTAGGGAGGGGGATTCTAGTCCTTGTACACATGGGATCAATGATGCAGTAAAGCGCAGGAGAATGATACTTGAAGCTACATTTAAATTACTAGGAAGGCAGCTTTTGTCCAGGTCCTCTATTGTAGGCTTCTCTGAAATACTTCCAGTTCTATGCAAAGGGACAACGAGATGGAGGAACGTTCACAATCTGGGTGAGAAGATGGTGAAAAGAGGAGAGGCTTAAACATATTTATCACCAAAGGAACTCTTTACAGAAAGGGGGAACCTGTACAGGAGGGATGGGATCCATTTAGCAGACATGGAGCCAGACTGCTGGAACAGAAAATTAACAAGGTTTTGGAGGATTATTTTAACTAGAAATTAAAGGAAACCTGACAGATGCAAAAAACACTGAAGCTGGACAAAGGCACCTGCTAGGGATGCCCTAATACAATTGTACAGTGAAGGAGAGAACAGAAATTCTGGCTGAACAGGAGACTCTTGGGTACTAAGGTGATGAAAGCCACATAAGTACCTAGAGAAGAGTACAGGTTTAGAACAGAGGTAAATTCTAGAAAAGTAACAGTAATCATATTAAGGAGCCCAAATAAAAATGGGCACCTAGACAAAACAAAAAGGATCAATTTCTATACACCAATGTAAGAAGTTACTAGATAAACTAGAATGACTGGTAATGGAAGAGGACTTTGGCCTAACTACAACACCTGGTTATAAGCTATAATGAAAGGACAGACATGGTCATGGAAGCGGGGAGTTACACAATACCTAAACAATTTCATAGAATTTACTAAGAATATTTTAGGAAGAGGGTGACCGTGCAGTAAATACTGTATAGATGCAAATCCCAACTAATAAGAATATACATATGGCAATTAAATTACACTATTAGCTTACTGATCAGGAAAAGGACACTCAGTACATGATGCTGAAGGAGATCAAAGAAACAATTAAGTAATAAAACAGTAATAAATGGCCAACAAGCTACTAACATATAAAATTATCTATGTCAAAATGTGACAAAGGTTTGGAGGAACACGAGAACTAGGTGTGTGTCTTAAGAAATATATCAATGCATTTCCACCAGCAAATCTGCTCACATTAATGCCTTTCATGTAGCTTCCACATTATCTGAAGATACTGCCAATTCACTCAGGATGATGGAACAAGGCCTAATTTTGGTGCATCACATATTAAGAGAGAAAGTACTTAAACTCAGTTCCCATCCCTTAAACTAAAGGAGGGGGAGGGGAGTTCTCTGATGAGAAACACAATTAGCCTTATTGCTCTTACAGCACAGGAGTTTTGAAGGTGACTACTAAAAAGAAAAGGGGCTGAGAGTGCCGTATAGGCTACTAATGCTGTTACGGTGAAGGCTCTCAGACATAGTGATGAAGGCCATATATAACTAGACAGATAGGTACCTAGGTAGAAAAGGCCAGAACATAATGAAATGAGGTTTTCCTTGTAATGGCCATGACAATATATTTGATACTTTAAACCTGCATTTGAGCAGAAATAGGACCCTTAGCAACAGTAACTCCTTGTTTGAAAAATAAGAGCTCCTACTAAAATCTGCGGATCTAGGTTGATCAGTGAAATGAATGCTACACAATTTACCGCTAACTGCCTAAGCATAGTAGTAAGAGAATGAAGAGTTCTGTTTTAATTAGACACTGTCATAAATAAGAGGCTTTCTAATTTTCTTCATTACTCTGTCCATCTTGGAATAGGAAGGGCTTGGAATAATTTCCCCCATCCACCAAGCATCTTGGGATAAGGATTAGCAAATGTACTTGTGAACTGCCAGAACAAATTCTTAAAACACCAGAAGCCATAGTATCTCCAAAGCCTGCCTTACAAGCCTCAAGATAACAGCAATCCAGAGCCAGTTCTATGGCAATGATCCATGGGGCTGAATGTGTTTAAGTCAGAGCTCAAAGCGAGTGGAAACTCTCACAAACTGAGCTCTGGCACTTCTCTCCAGCTGGATCTGACGCTCTCTCACTTGTGAATTAAAAAAGTTCTACTGTTTCATTTCAACAGAAAGAAATTATGCAAAGAATGAAACAATTAAAGGAAACAGATTAAGGGAAGAGGAAGAAGCATGTCGTTTCAGAGTCTTATCAGATCTGTCCTCTAGTACACTAGCATGTTTTACCACATCCCCAGCCCTCAGTGTGTTCTGCTCCCCATCTCAGACCTGTGCTGGAGCATTACATGACTTACCCACTTCAGCACCTAGCACTTTACATTTTCAAAGTGCTATCTAGATATTACATACAATTTAGCATTATTTCACTCATCAAGGAGTTAAGGGTACATGGGGTCTATACCCAGTTATTCCAGAGGTTCACTTCTTGCAAGAGATCTGGCAGTGTGTGGATTCTGGAATTTGTTCCATGCAAGAAAACTAAGCATTTTTTCTATATTTGTCACACGGTAGAGAAGGCAGCCAGGCCACTGTTCTGGACAAGGAGAAGTCAGACCAGTGTTAAGTTAGTCGCCACTGCTCTACTAGTAAAGAACAGGGAAGTACAGAAAACCTGCCAGACTCATTCCCACACATTAGGCAGTGACCCCCAAACCCCATTCTGTCCCCTTCCTCTCTGAATGGGCTTACATCAATTTATTGTCTATTGATACTGCATCTGACAAGGTGGAGGCTGCTCAAACACCATCACATAGCATCAAATTAAGGGTTCATCCAAACCAAGGCTACAATCAGATTCCCATGGCCACAGGCAGCTGATCTAGCATGCTGGTGTAACTAGCAGCAGTAGGACATCCTGAAAATCTTGTCCTATCCAAATTAAAAAAAAAAAAATTACAGGATTTGAGCAAGATCTAGTTATTTTAACAAAAGTTCTTTGTGTCTGGAATGCAGGGAGATTGATTACCCTACCCCCGAACGCCCACAATAAGGAAGGAAGCAATTTTGGATAACCGGATGAGCATTGTATGCAATGCTATTTCATCCCCAGACAAATCCAAATTAAAGAAATCACCAGCATTAAAAATACATATTTTATCCCTTTACAAGGAACTCAAAAGCAGGGGGAAAAAACCAAAAACCTCAAAACAAAAAACACAAGCAACAAAGACTCTTAAATTATTAAAAACAGGAAAACAACCTATTACACAGCTGACCAGCCTCCCTACATGCAAGGGCTTTCCCAATAAGCCTAGTCGGGAGAGGATGTACAGAGCTCAGCATATCTTGCCACTTCTTATTCATGGGAAGCTAACGTGGCTGCCAGATGACTTAAAGAGAAGTGGTCTGCATACCACTCTCCTACAAGGGTAAGGATTTAAACAGTGTTTGGAACAAGAAAAAAAAATGTAGCCATTTTCTTGATGACAAGAATTAATCTCTATTATTTACTGCAGGCTCCTACTGGGGGGGAGGGGAGGGGAGGGGAAGGGAGGTACTTCTCTATCCTATACACTGAACTTTGGGGTGTTCTTCTGTTTGACAGAACAGACCCTCCTATGGAAAGGAGTAGAAAAAATGAACTTGCTTGAAGCTTTTATAATCCAAACCATCTTTAGAAGCTCCTTTTCTGAGGTATAGCATGTTTTCCCAAACACAATCCACATACAAAATGGTAACTAAAGGTTTGGGACGAACCTGATTGAAATTAGAGGGGAGTCCTAAAGGAAAATAAGGTAAGGGATGAAGTAAGGGAGCTAACAAAATCCTGAGTAAGAGAGATAGCACAGCTACTACATTTGAACTGAAGAGGAACAGAGATCATGATCAGAAATTTCTCACTAGATACCAGCTTCCCAGAAAATGGAAACTAAGATTCAGAGACTTATGCAGTAGTTACTGATTATTCTGCAGAGAACATAAGGAGAATTAATCTCATCTGAGACTGCAGTACTATACATCAAGTGTTAAGGACAAATTATGTCCTTAGATATGTACACGGAATGCTCAGTGACAGCAACATGAATTCCCCATGAACATTCGAGGGCTGAGTTCAAACTAACTGCTCGTTCACAATTGCTATATGATAGCAGCTCACGACATCAGAAACTCACACTGGACTCTTTTTGGCATGAGGGGCTTTTATTGCAAAACAACATGAGATTTGTAACTGGACTAATTTCTGCTTTCAATGCTGATAGTGGGGCAGGCCATTTCAAGGTGATCAAGATTTCTAACTTGGTGACTTTGTATTAGGAAATTATTCATTTGCATGTTCCAGATTTAAAAAACATAGAAGCATGTAAAGAAGTTTTAGTGCATAGAGCCTCTACTGCATTTTGCAAAGAGAAAACTGGAAAGACATCTTTAAATTAGTTTAAACAAAGGTAACCTAATGCTTCCTACTGGTTATTTTTTTCCTTATCTGTAAACAGGTGTGCAAATGAATAGAACAATGGAGGCACAAGAGTGCTGTATTTATTGCCTATAACCAAAGAAATCTAGCAAGAAAAAAAGCTTATGTTATTACTCATAGCTTCTACTGTCAACAGTCTGGCTATATTAACCCTTCATTGCCCCCTTTTCTTGGGAAGTCCTCTTTAATATGGTTTCCAAACTCAAAGTTTTCACTGATCCTTTACAAAGCCCAGATACTAAAGACGATACTGCTATTTAGTAGGCTCTTTCTCCAGTGAAAAATAATTTCACTCTTAGCTCACTATAAAGCCCTGTATTTCACAGAAAGTTTCTATTTTTAAGGGGAAGCTTCACCAGAGTTAGATCAGTGTGAAGTTATATTTTTAATTCTGGCTCAAGGTGAAAGGGTTAAAAAACTCCCATACATGTATTAACAAATGCATGCATCAAACTTCAGGAATGCACAATGTGCAGACAAGCCTCCTGGTGGCCACCCATTAGGAAGCCTAGACCAAACACTGACAATCTCTTTCTTGTATAGCACAATTAATAAAGACAGGAAGCTGACGAGGGAAGGGGGCAATTGGAAGACTAAAAGAAAGATGAAGAATGGCATTTGGAATTGGGTCCAAACAAATACTCTGAGAAGGAAAAATGTCAAGATTTCCACTGCACTCTTCTTGCTGCACTTCCATTTTCTTTACAACTCCCCATGCACTATTTTAAGCACAAAAATGTCTTGCAAAAAAACAAGGCAACAAAATAACCTTTCAATCCAACAAGCGGCAACCAAGGAAGACTTTTAGAGAAGTCATATCTGAACATGACGGTTAATTTTGTTTTACCCAAGAAACAGATCAAAACTTAATTTAATCACAGACCAGCTCTACTTTGGTAATTACATAACATTTCGACTTATTCATGCCATGTGAGTGAAGTCACCGTGCCGTGTCAGAACATACAGTCCTCCCATCCTCATAGCAACCATGGCTGGGTGTGGTGGTGTACTTTGCACCCTTTTTTCTCAGACGAGAAACTCTACATTAAGGTGTGGAAAAGCAACCCAACTCAAGGCACAAAGCCTTGAAGAAATGCTAGAAAGATGGGCTTAACACATGTCTACTGACCAGTATCTTAAAGTTCATCAGTTTAACTCATTGCCGACAAGCAGCATACTCTTCAGGCAGGAAGTTGTTCTATGGAACTCCTGACGCAATACAAACCAAAGCAGTTACAGCGAACTTTAATACAAACCCTCTAGAGTCCACGTTGACAAATTCTTTAACAGGCCCTGTGGTTACAGGGAAGCTGGTTTCACTCTGAGTCACTCCTGTTCAAACAGTTTACTGGAAATGGAGGGGAGGGGGAATTTTCAGAGAAGTCATGTGATGGCCAGACAAACCACAACCAGTAAAGGTTCAGTGGAGTCAAAAACAGGTCCCAGCAACGGCTGATGCTCAGTGCACAGATGGCACTCAATCATTTACAACGAGTCCTGTTTTATCTCAGGGTTTATATGGTATTAACCCTTTTTCAAGTTTGTATTCTTTAAAGGAAGCCAGAACATAATTTGCAAAGTAAACAAACAGCAAGTAACCGATAGTAACACAGGCAACTAGAAAATATTTTTTTACAGGGAAACTTGGCTCACGCAGCAGTGCACAGAAGCAAAGCGCAAGCACTCTCAAAGTGTAAATCATTAGTCCTTAAAAGAATATGCCACTTAAATATGAATCCAAACAAAAAGTCACTAACTATCAGATGTACAAAGAAGATTTAATTAGCTTTCAGGCCCCCTTTAGTTATGTTCTCCTCTTAGTAGAGAGCAGCATGGTATTGCAAGGGCCCACGCATTCAGTACTTCCATAGGGTTGTATTAAGTTGCATTAAGCTTTGTTTTCACCATAAACTTCATCAGTTTTTAAGTTGTTCAGTATGATACAAAAAGAGATGCAGACGTCAGAAAATACTTTACAGTTGGTAATCATCATACTGGCAAAAACAGAGACAAAGTATCTATAGGAAACTGTACATTTACATGTGCACTGTTATCGCCCATGCGCTGTTCCAGCACTGAGCAGTAGATTCAACTTCCCCTAATAGAGAGGTTGGTTTGAAAGGTTTCACTAGTGATATTCCTCATCTTTAGAGTGGGGAGCTCTGATAGAAAATTTCAGGACACTGGTGCTTAACTGGACAGAACAGAAATGACAGCCTTTGGAAAACCCACTATTAAAATTCTATAAAAAATCAAATTCATAATATAGCGGAAATATTTACCGTATCACAGGCCAAGTTAGTTTAGTTACACAGCCAACCGCGCTTTGCATTCACTGTAGTGTTCCGTGAAAAAGCAAACCTGATTAGCCAAGGCAGAACTACAGTACTGCCAACAAGACGACCAAGCAGAATAAAAGGCGACATATGAAGCAATAGAAGACGTGAAGCTCTCTTTAGTTAATGTAAGTTAACTGTAACTGACAAACAAAAAAGAAGTGGTGTTCCATTAAGATGAGGGGCTTTTTCTAAATATATTAATGGAAAAATACAAAAACAGAAAGTTACACATCAGCCAGCTCATGGTTTCTCTCAAAAAGTGACTGAAGGAGCCAGATCACTTGGACTGACAGTTTATGAAAGAAAACCTGCTCAAATACGTTCTTTAACTTTAGGGAGACAATATTCTTTCCCTATTCAAATTTTAACAGAATGATTGGTCTAACCCATCATACTGTATAACCCATTTTAAATCATTTTTTTTCCCTTTAGTCTTCTTTAAAATGCAGAGAACATTTTTTCTTCTTCTGTCAATCATACAGACTGGATATTACTTGACAGAATGCCACAAGTATCCTCATCTGTTTCGCAAAAACAATGGTATTTCTCAGAAACAGTAGTGACAAATTTTCTAAATAAAAACATACAAAACATGCAAAATGCCAATCAATTTCGCTCTGCTTTGTAGGCAGCTATAGCAGCTCATTAGAACTAATGGAGGAAGCTATTCTCTAATACAACACACCTATTTTCACACTTCCCAAATAAGTGGGGAGGAGAGACGCCTTTATATTGAAAGGATTCCTTTTAGTGTTAAAAGTGCTAAACATTTGTAGTTTTCCATTGGCATCAGATTGCCATGTTCTCTATAACCTTGGGCACTGAGGACCAGAATTGGATAGTGAGGCAAGCTGATTTAGGTAACAAAAACACTGCTATTCAGCAATTATAAGGAGACTTTAAACTGCACATGAAGTACTGATTGTGCAGTGCAAATAGCGACAAAGCTTCACTTTTGCAAACAATGTCAGGATTTGCTCAAGGCCATAGGATGAGACATTCATGCGTGCCTCACAGATATCTAACAAAAACATGATAGAAAGCCAAAAGCACAAATGAAGTCATATCAGCAAGTGGAAAATACCGTCCAATCTTAAATACTGGAATATCACTTTAATAACCGTACTACAATTTAATCAGATTGTTATAGCCTCACGCTGGAGTGTCTTATGCGCATCAAACTGCAAGTGAAGTTTTAAGAAATGTCATCCTGAAAACATGTGCTTCAATCCAAACTCAATTGCTGAGAAAATGAAGTCAAAGCACTGATAAATACCATGTTATTTATTCTCGAACTACACAATTTCACTTGTTCACCAATCACACAGTCATTGTAGTTAAGAGTATTTTTGGTCTATCTTGACCAAGTTCTCACTAGCAAAGGTTTTGTATTCAAGAATCCTACCACGCATTTTGGAAACCAATTTTGGCTGCACCTAGAAAAAATCTCACATAACTTGCTAGGAGAGTCACAGTAAATAAATACTGACAGTAGTTCAGTTTCGAGTCATGTATTTGATTGGTTTTGTGTTTTGCTGGGATTTTTTAAACATGTATACGGATCAAGGATTGGTTTGTAAAATTAATACCTAGCAATGGGGCAAAAGTCAAAATAGGTGAATTTTTGGCCGTCTGCCTTTTAAAAGATGGATCTCTTAATTTACTATTATTATTTATCTAGTGCCAATGTGTTAGGCATTTTCCTGAATAGGTATTAAGATGAGGTGCTTGTCCTGAAGTGCTGGCAAGTTAGATAGCATTAAATACTATGATTAACATTATTAGACTAGAATTAATGTTTGCAGACAAGTCCAAGGAAACCTAAGGCTGTTTTCAGAAGAATATATTTTCAGAGATTCTTGGGTTTATCCAAATGCTCTCTCTCTTAGGACTACTTTTTCCTGCATGCAATAACTTAACAAAAGAGAGGCTAAGAAACATTTACATTTCTTCAAAGTCAAGACTGGGTGGTTTTTTTGCTACAGTAAAGGGTTGGTCAAAGAGAAAGCAGTGTAAACTCTTTTTTTGTGCATAGTAGATAACATTAGCTTGATTCCTTCATATAAAAATTTATCATGACCCACTTCCACCTAGTGGTTCAGTAGACAAACAGGAGTAAAAAGGAAGCAGAATACAAAGGAGAAATTCAGCAGCAAGACATTTTTGAGAATCCCCCCCAGAATTGTACATTTAGAAACTAAATAGTTTCTGAACTAAGGCACACAGACTGCTGACCTGAACAGAAAGCTATTAACAGTCATATACTCGATTAAGATCTAATATGAGGCAATGCAAGTTGTAAGAGATCTATCAATAAAACTGAATTGAAAAAGGCTAAGAACAAAAAGATTCAAAGCAGCTTGGTTGCTTTTCAACATCAGGAAGAATGTGTTTCCTCAGGTTAAATCGGCCAAGACACTGGCAGCACAAACGGCTAGTGGTAAGGCAGGTGAGTATTATCCAGTGAAAACAAGTTGGCTGGCAATTATCTCCTCGTTAAGAGAGATTTAAGAAACAGTTTGGCAGTTCAGCTATTTCATAACCACAGTTGGTTTAATGACTCCTACATCATTTATTAGGGGGCCTCACCTTCCCTCTAATACTTCCTTTGCTGTATTTGTAGAATTTTTGTATTTGTAAAAACCATTGTTTGCTCTAACTTTTTTTGTCTACATTAACATATACCTGCCTTAACGGACTATAAATTCTTGTTTGGTTTTCTCCACATGTCTCTGTATCCAGTGCAGGTTCTTTTCTAACCTATGAGCAGCCCCTCACAAAGTCATATTGGTTGCTTTCTTGCAAGTTTGCTTCAGTGGAACTGTTGTCTGCTGCATCTTAATCTTGCTGTGTTTTGTGATAATTAAATGCATTCTAATGTTTTGCAGTGTTCTTACTTGTGCAGCCTCTGCATGTTCCAGCATCTCCTCAAATTCCTGATACTCTTCATCATCAGGTTCAGCACCAGAGAGTCGGGCTGCTCTGGCCATGAAATAAGGAGGCAGTTCTCCAATAGCTGTGCCAGCACCCTGGGAAGAGAATAATGATTTTAATTTCATTGTTCTTGATTAGAGCTCTTTAAAACAGCTCAACTGATGTTCACAATTTTTCTTGGAAAGTTAAAAAAAATACTCATAATAAGAGTCACAAATACATACACTTCTACCTCAATATAATGCTGTCCTCAGGAGCCAAAAAATCTTACCACGTGATGGGTGAAACTGCGTTATATTGAACTTGCTTTGATCCACCGGAGTGTGCAGCCCTGCCCCCCTGGAGCACTGCTTTACCGCGTTATATCTGAATTCACGTTATATCGGGTCGCATTGGAAGCTTATTATTGTTACCAGATACACAAAGTTCTCCCAGCTTCAAATGTTACTTAAGTTACCCTGAGAAACTAAATTTTTCCTCTCTAAGAGCTGGTCTACACTGTGTGTGTGTTCGTGTTCCAAACTAAGATATGCAACTTTGGCTATGCTCTTCACGTAGCTGAAGTTGAAGTATCTCAGTTTGACTTACCTGGCATCCTCACAGCGGCGAGTCAACTGCCACAGTGCCCCCATGGACTGCACTTACTCCTCCTGCCGAGGTGGAGTATGGGCGTCAATTAACGGATCAATTTATCGCGTCCAGACAAGATGCGATAAATTGATCCCCGATACATCAAACGCTATCCACCAATCCGGTGGGTAGTATAGACGTACCCTTAGTTTAACCACATGCATTCTCCCTGCCACCCAAACTATAATTCTGTAGAGTTGTAATATAGTTGAATTGTCGGTCCTGAGACTTGGCACACTTGTTTATTGAAAAACATTGCCTCAAGTTCTATTACAGTTTGAGCAAATGAAAATACTGCTGAGCAGACCGTAACTTTTCTAGTATTTTATCTGTCCACAAAATGGAGTCAAGAAAGCCAAGAGAAATACGAATCAGAGTAGGGTTGCCTTTTCACTGCAGGAAAATGATTGGTTTTCTCAGGACATCAAATGACTCATTTCAGCCTTGTGGGTAAATACAGATTTAGTTTTTAAAAAAAAAATCAGTATTAGAGAGATAAACAGAGGATAATTAAACAGGACCTTGGATTAAATGCAAATGGTTTAAAATATAGGACAGGTAATAGCACAATAGTTGGGTGCTTTGTTGGAAAAGTGCTAAACCTTAGCCACATGGAGATGTCTTACTAAGAACCATTAGCAAGTGACAAATGCTTTTACATTCCTTTAAAGCAGCATAAAGTCCTACAGTTTCCTTTGTTCATATTCTGTATGCAGCTGTATGTAGGGAAGAATCCCAGCTGCTTTGATTTTAAACACAAAAAAAGACATTCGTTGTACTATTAGCCAACTCAAACTCCCTGTTTGTGTAGTGTATAAATACACACCCCTCATATGCTTGTCTTCCTATTGGACACATGTGTAACAAATTTGCATGAATACAATACCACCAAAACATCATTAGCCTCTCTATTTCTGATACATGGAAAGTTAAGCTTGGAAAGAGTTATTGCTATTTTTCAGAAAAAATTAGTTGAGATTATGTTCTCAAGGTGATGCAAGAACAACAGAAGTAATGTTTGCTTCACAACTATGTGCCAATTTGCTTGGCTTCATTTTGTTAATGAAGGAAAGGTTCACGTGTGTACTAGAAGTGAACTTTCCTTAAATTGGTTAAATCCAGAAGTGAAAGTAAGCCAATATGGTCCGATACAGCGTACCGGCAAGAGCCAGTATGCTGTGCTGGACTGGGCCGTGCCGGCTTCCCCAGGCTGGCGATTTAAAGGGCCCAAGGGTTCCTGCAGCAGCCCGAGCCCCGCTGCCGGAGCCCCGGGTTAGCAGCAGTGGGACTCCAGCAGTGATTTAAAGGGCCCAGGACTCCAGTCACTGTGGGGAGCCCCCAGGCCCTTTAAATTTCCACTTGAGCCTGGCTGCCGGAGCCCTGAGGTAGCAGTGGCAGGGCTCCAGGGGTGATTTAAAGGGCCTGGGGCTCCCTGCATCAGCCGGAGCCCAGGGCCCTTTAAATTGCCTCCCAGGCCCCGCTGCTGGAGCCCTGGGGTCACGGCAGCAGCTCTCCAGCAGTCATCTAAAGGGCATGGGGCTCCACTGTGGTAGTGGCGACCAGTGCCCTGGGCCCTTTAAATTGCCCCTGAACTCCAGGGCTCCCAGCTGCCTCTGCAGCTGGTAGCTCTGGGGTGATTTAAAGGCCCCAGGGCTTCCAGCTGCAGCCGGAGCCCCATGACTCTTAAAACTTGATTTAAAGAACCTGGGTATTTAAAGGCCCCACCTCTTCCAGTTGAGGCCACGCCCCTGTGTGCAGGCCTCTGGCATACCGGGTAAGTCCTTTAAGTTACTTTCACCCCTGGTTAAATCACAAGGTTGTTACAACACATCTCAAAAGTACAACGAGATCATATGATTCCATGTATACTCAAGACAGATTGCCTTAATATGTAAAAAAAAAGGAAGCATTTAAGTGATCCAAACCAACAACTATATACTACCTTTTGCAAACATGGCTGTTAACTCTTACTTTTAAAATTTACATCTGATATTTGGTTAGAGTTCCCCTAGATCAACAAGGAATTAGAAAGGCACGTGCTAATCAATATTCTTTTGCACAAATACATACAGTTAAAATGGGAAACTAGTCATCTAGAAAGCTTCTTTTAAACTTTATTCCCATCAAGACACAGACTACCTGATCTGTCAATCCTGAGAGTTTATACATTTTTACCTTTTCAGATAATTTCTAACAAAAAACACAAAAGAGATGCAACACATTTAAGGTGCTATTCAATTCCTAGCTTCTGTGGGGTGAAAGGCTCTGAAAAACTGGCCTACCTCCCAGGAGGCTGAAAGCCCTTTAAAAACACCTTCTGCAAACCAGGATTGGTGAGGCCCATTTTATACTGATTGTCACCTTTTGATCAAAGAGGATGGGCCAGGATTCACTTTGGAGCCACTCCACATGGTTACACACTAATTGTCTAAAGGAAATTAGTGTTTAGCAATGTTGCTTCATTCCCTCATTGGGCACCAGGATGCTGTCAGCAACACTTCCAGTCCCTGCTCACCCAATGAGCTGGGGAACCTGAGAATTAGCCAATGCAAAAGGCTCCCTCTAACAGTCCCTTTGTGTTTGAATTTTGAACAGCTGTATAGATAATTTCAGATTTTAGAGATTACTAGACATTGGTACACCTCTACCCCGCTATAACATGACCTGCTATAACACTAATTCGGATATAATGCTGTAAAGCAGCACTCCGGGGGGCAGGCTGTGCGCTCCGGTGGATCAAAGCAAGTTCAATATAACTCTGTTTCACCTATAACACGGTAAGATTTTTTGGCTCTCGAGGATAGCGTTATATCGGGGTAAAGGTGTAGTTCATACCTTTTTAGTTTTCATGAGTTCGTTTCCCATAATCAGACACTAATAAAAAAAATTCAACCTACTGTTCTTGGTTTCAGTTTGCAAGGAGAAAAATTAATAGTTATTTATTTATCAGATTGAGTTACTAAAATCGTCAGTCGATTTACTCCCTTTTCAGGAATTTAGTATTGTGTTGCACATAAAAGGATGTTGGATTTAACAGTGATAGGACCAAGAATTCTTCAGTGGTTTCTATAAAAGCAAACTGGAGTAAAGACGAAAGAAAAACAATGGAAGCAGCAGCGCAGCTGCCAATTTGATTTGTCCTACAGGAAATTAACAAACAATGTTTAGGTACTCATGAAACAGTCCAAGAAAGGATAACATAGTAGACACCAGCGCAGATTGAAGATGCTCCCATAGGGAAATCTACCACAGAAGTTCAATAAAAAGGTAGCTGACAATACATTTGGAGGAGGGTAGGAAGAAAGAAGAGTACACAAAACGTTTTGGCTTGCTCATAGTCTTGTAATTCCCCTGGTCTGAACCAGCAGGCAGCACAAAGGAAGGCCTGAGAAGGTACCTCTTGTTCTCTCTCTCGTCTCAAGACAGGGTACAATCAGTTGCAAGGCATGCAACTGTATGTTCGTTTCGGTCTAAGCTACTTAATTTTCAGTTAGGTCAGTAATTTTATACATTAACAAAGATGTGCAGCAAGCACATTTATCTTGAGCTACATTTTCCTTGCAACCCTAGAACTTAATTTTAAATGATATTCTTATTGCTCCAACTTCATGAAGACTATGATGTAGAGCAGTGGGAAAAAACAAAAGAGATCCTGAACTTGCTGTCTTATAGATGCTTGTTTGTGGGAGATTCAGTTAACTCTACTTATTTTTCAAACATTAAAACATTTATGAAATTTTGCTCTCTAGTTAGCAAAAGGGAACATTAAAACTGTATATTGTATTTGTTTTTGAGAGGGCTGGGGGTCTGCAGTTCTTTCCTTGTAAGATTTTTTTTTTTTTTTTTTTTTTTTTTTTAAGTATTTTTACACTGTACTTATAAACCTGTAATGTATATGATCTACTTTAACTTCTTTGTTGGAGATAGGGTCACTGACAAGTTTTAAAACTGTAATAACCAAAATATAAAGTCTATTATAGGTTATTTTCACACCTTTAAGGCTTCCAGAAACAAGTTAGAAAAGATTAGATATCATATACTATAGGGATCCCATTCCATCCCCCACATCTGAATTGGAGAACCAAGTATTTAATAATTAAACCAACGGTCAGAACAGGAAGTCATCAGTGGTAAAATGAAGCCTTTTGGCATAAAAGCAGTTCATAACAGATGTGTTTGTGTAAGTTTCAGTTCAAAATAGTTTATATTTTATGGGAAAAAACATCTTAGCTGACCAATATTCTTCAATAAACAAACTTTAAAAAGTCAAAGAAATGAACACAAAATAAGATTAGAGTACATTTCCACATCCACCTCACTAAATCCCTGTCCTAAGAGTGTGCTTCAGTGTTTAGCAGCTAACTTTTTTTTTCTTTTTTGCCGTATAAGAAGGGTGACCAGATGTCTTGATTTTATAGGGACAGTCCTGATTTTTGGGTCTTTTTCTGATACAGGCTCCTGTTACCTCCTACCCCGTCCCAATTTTTTACATTTGTTGTCTGGTCACCCTACTTATAAGTGAATGGTTTCATCAGGAAAACACTGATTTTTAATTTCAATGTGTAACATATGAACAGGCTACATGTAACTCAACAGAAAACTGATGCAACCCCAAGATCAGGGCATCTGCTATAACATTAGGCCCTGATCCTTCCACAACATATGAATAACTTCATTCACTTGAATATGCCTATGGACTTCGAAGAGAGTATTCATGAGAGTGAAGTCACTCACTTGCCTCACTGCTTGCAAGATTTAGCCCTTAATCTGCAAGCACAGCTGGGGCAAAGAATCTTTCAAAAACTTGCCTTTTGCGCTGAGTTTCTCAAAAATGTCATGCATTTTCTGCTAAAGTACGTAGAAAAAACAGTTACGCTTTGGAAATAGAGGTGATTTTTATAGAGCTCTACAGAAGAAATTCTTATAACACAATAGATTTCTTTCTTTCTCCAACCTTACTCCAAACCTGGAGCTGATAACTGACCCAACCATTTTCAACTGCTTTTGTTTAATACATTTTTAAGATGCTCGGATATAATACAGACATCTAAAGTGAATCCGCAAATCATGCCTCTAACGTGAATAGTTACATGTAACTGCTGTCAGCAAAAGCCAGCATTGCTATGTTTACTTTAGGTAAAATTGTGTAAGTTAAACCTTACCCACATGCAGGCCTCTAGCCTGACTTTTGAGATTATGGTCCATAAAGAGATGGATCCTTCAATCCCCTCCACATCAGGACAGATAATTTGATCAGGGTACGGTGGTTCAGGAAAATTAACTGAGTTACATTCATACGCAGCAAGTGTAACTGATGCTATGTGTGGACCCTGAAAAATATATCAGACAAGAACATTTCAGTACATTTTGTGTGCATTAAACAAGAGTTAGCTTTACCTTAAATAATATTGCTAATAGGAAACCTATCAGGACACATAATGCATACAGGAAATGGACTTCCACACTTGACATTAGACATAGCATATAATGTTGTATACAATGGTCTGAGCCTTCCGATGCATGTGAGTAAATAAACCTCCAACTCCAAACATGAGAAGACTTAAAGTGCTCCTGTTTCAGTTTTAAGAGACTATGAAGTTAAAATACATGTTTCCTTGCCTGTGTTACTGTAGACTTAAACTGGAAGAACTTTTTAGAAAAATCTAAGTATACTTTTAACCAATGTTTTGGGTTTTTTTCCCATTTCATTCCACACGAACAATTAATAAAAGAAGCAGAGTAGTCTTTCCGTTTCTCATGCATTGGCACAGATCAGCAATGTCTGAGATATAAATACTGAAAAGGAATCTTTACATCCTAACAACAACAAAAAATGCAATTATTTCAAATATTTTTAAAAAAGATCCCATAAAAGTATTTCTACTGATTTCAGTTTTGCAAAACAAGTTTTACAAAACCTAGGTTTTGAGCCTAGTTGGGCTTGACAATATTTTGAAGTGTTCCTCCTCTTCTCTCCATTCTTTTCTTAAGATATCAATTAGTACATCAGCCATCTCTTGTGCAAGTCACAGTCTCTGCTTCAGTTTCCAATGTGTAAAATGGGAACGGTCTGACTGAGGTGCTCAGAAGATTGTTTGTAAAGCGCTTTAAAGTTCAACTGTTGTGCAAGTGCCAAGTATCATTATTAATAGAATTAAGCTGACACGGACTCTGCCTTCTATTAAAGGTTACAAACATGTTTTATTGAGACCAGATCTCAGGTACAGATGGCTTAAATGTGTACAAGAACTGAAGTGCAATACAGTTAAATAATGAAACAAACTGCCATTGTATGACTATAAAATAATAAAATTACTATAAAATCTGTGCAAATAATTCAGTTTTATCCTTATGTTGGACATCAGCAGTTTCAAAACAAAGAATCAGCTTAAAAATCACCTTCCAACATCTGTGTTTCAGCAAGACGCTTAAACTGTATAAACTGTTTAGAAAGTTTGCAAAAAATCTGTTTTAATAAAAATATCTTAATTTCACCCGAAGTCTTAGCCTTACCAGAATAAATTCATAATCAATTGTGTTTGCATAGACAGCAAGAATTGCTCAGTCTTTAGCTTCTGCTATTAACTACATGGTGGGTTTTTGTCATCATTTTGGGAGATATTCTGTCAATTTTCCTCTGTTTTTTCCTTAAGTGAGTCACAGTCTATTAGACCAGCAGGGAATCACAGTAAAAAATCAAATCAAAATTACATTATACAATGACTAAATCTGTAAATGTGACGATAATGGGTAAAGAAAGTTCTGATGCACAACACTTACTGCTTGGACAGCTCTTTCCCTTTACACGGTATTTTAAAAATGTATTTTAATACAGAGAGCAGGGACTATTTAGGAGAGTTTATGGACTTGTTGCAGTTACTGGGTGAAATTTTATGGGCTGTGTTAAGCAAATAAGTCAGAGTAGAAGATCGCTCTGACCTTAAATATCTATGAGAATGAGCAGCTTACTGAATTCTTTTCTAGACATTGGGAGGTGGTTTTTCATTGGGTTCACTCTTGTCAATATTAGCAGTTTCTTTGAACCAACTGGAACAATGGAATTACAAAATTTAGTACATGCAGCAAGTTATTTTAGGTACATGAAGTAGTGGGAAAGCCCTACTGAGAAAATATCTGGTCTATTTTATTTTTCAGTTGGTAACTTTGGCTATCCGTCATAGGCTATTCAGTTCTAGACCACTGTAACAAGAAAGAAAATTCCCCACTTTGCTGTCACGCCAATTCTTGTACCTGTACCTCTCCCTGTTCTTTTGTTGGGAGACTGACTTAATGCTCAATAGGCACTAACTTGAACTACTTTCTGTAATTATTTCAATAAAGTTATAGTTCTGATTTCATGGTAAATTAGGAGCAATTCCATCAAAGGAATTGCACTGAAGTAAAGCCAATGGGACAGCAGATTCAGACCTGTTAAATACCAAATAATTGTTCTGATTCTGTGGGCCAAAGAAACTGTAAACGGGTGAAAAATTACTAATTATCTGCATTGCAGTACTGTCTAGAGGTCTCTTATGCTGGACCCTATATGTATCCATAGTAAAAGATAGTCCCTGCCCCAAAGAGTTTACAATCTAAACAGACAAGACAGACAAAGGGAAAGAAAAAAGAAAGTATCCCCTTTTAATACATGTAGAATCATCACCAGAAAAGATTAAGTGACTTTTCCAAGGTTAAATAGCAAGTCAGTTGCAGAGCTGGGAACTGAATCTAGATCTTGAGTCCTCGACCAGTGACAATCGTAAGATCATCCCTTCCTTGATATGCCCTAAAATCTCAAGGAATCTTGATTTTTTTCCTCCTATACCCAGATAGCTTCATGCATTAAAAGACCTTTTAAGGTTTTGTGCCTCAAGCTGTAAGCGCCAGCTATTCAAATCTGCACCATAATTCTCCTCAGCTGGAAATTTGCATGGAGGAAAACCCCAAAGTCAAGTGCCATTGCTCAAAGTCTCTTGAGGGTAAGGGCAAGTTCATTGCCAAGGTTGTCAGAGATGGTGTGTGAATCAAGAAGTACAATTTTCAGTTCCACAAAATTTGGAAGACATACCACAGTATAATGTAACTGTGGCCAGATGAGATGAAAGACTGCAAGTGCAGAACCGGTTAGTTTCAATCTTATAGCAGTATAAGAAAAAAAAAGTACAATTGCCAACACAGTAATGCCCTCTGCCATAGTTCCATAAGTGAAATTACCACTATCTCGAAGATCAAGATTTTGAAATGAAGGCCGGTGGACAATTTAAGATAGGTCCCTGCCTGGAGAAGCATACATTTTAACTTAGAACACAGCAAGTGAAGACAAAAAAAATGTAAGAGAGGGGTCTGCTAAGGATAATTGTTATAAAAGCAAACCACCCACACACATAGCTCTTACTCACTGTTTAAAACTTGCCACAATTAATATCCTAGGTTCCCTCAGATCTTTTAACAAGTGTTGCCACTCTTGGATGGCATAATTGTCTCAAATATACATCTTCCTATAAACCCAGCTCTAACAGTTTCAGCAACTGAAGTATGCAAAAGGAAAAATCCTAAAGCAAGAAACAGCTAATGGAAAAATACATTTCAGAATAGAGCTGAAAACATCCCTCCAGCCACCTGACGGCTAAACCAATTTAGCACAACTCTTCCACTGAAATGCAAACAATTCTATAACAGAAAAAAGTTGAAATTATTGATCCCACAGAAACCACATTTTAACTGGAATAAGAAGTAAAACGTAAAAGGTTCATTTGGAATGATGATCAAGTGTGGTGTACTCAAATTCAGAACTAGCCACATAAGGGAGGCAAAACAATCTTGTGCCTTTTTACTTAAAGCAGCTGAGCTCTGCTGCTTTAAGTAAAGTCAACTGGACAACATACCATGGATTGGCAGACTGCATTTTGGATATGTGCGTTTGTTCCAGTTCAGACTGCAAAGCCCACATACAGTATCTGTTCTCAAGAACTGAGCCCCCATTATGAATGTACAATGGCCTTGGTCCACAAGTCCATAATCTCCCCTTGAGTCGCTAACACAGTGGTGGGCAACCTGTTTTTTTACACTGACTGTCCGCAGGCATGGCTGCCCGCAGCTCCCAGTGGCCACAGGTTACCCACCACTGGACTAGAAATGTGGTCCTGACAGGGCAAGAGCTGTGGTATGATCATACGATAAATGCTGCAACAAAGACAGGTGCCATTTTATTTTATATTTAATGATAGTCAAACTATGTGGGTGGGGTGATTTTCAAAGACACAAATAGGAGTTGGTACCCAATTCTCATTGGCTTTCAACGCAATTAGAATGGCCAGCATCTCTAGGTTCTTTGAAAATATCAGTCTATTTTCATCAAGTGTTTTCTTTTTGCTCTTTGAGTCTAAATATTAGTCCTCAGTCACAGTTTTTGACCTTTATCTCACACATGCACCCATGTTCGCTTACAGAATTTTATTTTTTAAAAAAGGCATTAATGGCTTTTCCAAAGTTTGAGTTAATTCTTATTGTGGGTCAATTTATTGTAACCTATTAAGAAATACCTGCTGCTTGAGTCTAATTTTAGGTCCACTTTTAAATGGACATACATTTTAAAATCACTCCAATCTCTATAATGATAAATAAGCAACAGGAAAATTGGTAGGTTTAGAAGAGGCATTGTTTGTCAAAGAAGCTAGAAGAATCATTAAAATGTCAAGTTAAATATCTAATCACCAATTTTCTCCTCTTCCTCCCAACCCTATTTTCTTCTTTTTAGTTGCAGGAGCAAGCACCGACAGGGGCAAAAACATTGGAGTCAGTAATCTCCTGCTGATTAGGGGGAGAAACATTTGCTCTCCACACTCTTACAACAACCAACAGGAGCCTGTGGTTAGACTGGAATGTGATTTGTTAGAAATTTTTGTGCAATTTATAAATCAAATGAGACAAGGGGTGGTCATCAGTAAGGACTTGATGCAAATCTATTTTTGGCAAAAGTATTTCAGAGGAATCACTATCTAAAAAGCCCTAATTTGTTATAAAAGGGAGCTTTACTGAACCCATGGATACATTTGGAGCCCTAGATTTATTTTTAGTTCAATGCTTTGATCAATCACCAGAGTTAGAATTTACTCATTGTTATTCTAGGTTAGCGAGTTATTTTGGAAAGCAACATTCAAAGCCTCCAGAAAAATAATATAAGCAATTAGTACAGATTTTTTACAAACTTCTCACTCAAAGAAAAAAAAGGAGGGGGGAATAAAAATTAAGGCTATGTATTTCAAAATAAAGTCAAATCACATCTTCAAAAATGTCAACACGTACATTATATTAGAAAGTCTTCAAGGTAATGGGAATCGAGTATCAAAAATATCCATGGTATTTCTATGTTACTTATCACTTTGGTATCTATGCTATGAACAAAATTATGGAGCATCGAACTATCTCAAATGTGGTTTTCTCAGCTCTCCCTTTACAGATCATTCATATTGTTGAAATGATGCTAGCCCCACAAGTCCATCTAGCTCTAATTTTAACATTTTCTGTTTAGGAATATATAGTTTTAGACTAGCTCTAATTTAAAAACATTTTATGACAAAAAATTATACCACTTCCACAGAGGTGGGGGATTATCTTGAATGCATTCTGGTGGGCTAGAAACTTGTTTTCTTCCTTGGATATGGAATTTTTAATACTTAGTACAAGGCTCAACCCTTTCACTAAAAGGGGAAAATGTGTCATTCTATATTTGATTTAAGATAAATAAGAAAAACAAGAGCTAGTTTCTCATGGGAAACAGCCGGCTAGCTTTGCCACAGCCTGCGACTCATCTCATACTTATCTACTAAGTCATTACACCTCAGGAAAGCAAGACTAAGTTACAGCACCTTTTATCTTCAGGACTGGTGGGCAGCTAAACACACAGAAAACTGTTCATTTCAGATGTGACTAAAAGGGGAAATTGGCTCGGAGATAGTTGGCTAATAAGCCAAGGCATTTTCACCCCCAACTGCAACAGTTGGGTATCAGAGAGGTTGCTAGTCCATATTCATCTAATAAGTAAAGACTAGAAGCATATGCAGATTTCTCACTCTGGGAAGTTTTTTTTTCCCCTTCCTCTTCTGAAATCAACCCAGTCTATCCACATATCACTAGGGCCCAAGAATGCCTAAAGATTTCACATATTATCTGAGTTGCAACGCAAGCTGTAAAGCGGGGGTTCAGAACAAAGTAGTTTTCTCAGCTTGGAACTTCTTTAGCTTTCCAAATCATTTGGGCTAGCTTTGATGTACTAATTTTGTATTCCCATATTTGCACTCATTTTACACTGGGAACCTAGACATTTAATTTAGCACTTTTCTATTCCCACCTCAGTAAAGTCTTTCCCCTCAGAGCACGGCTAATGGAAATCCCAGATGATGAACAAGCTCCAAATATAACTGAACAAGAGAGACACCAGGGGATGATGCATGTGGTGCCGTTAAACGTGCAGCATAGCCACAGTGTTACTTCCAGGAGAAACTCCGGCTTTGGCATGATAGTATAACAAAATACAGCCATTTTACAAGAATACTTATTGGAAATTAAAGATGCCACCCAGAACACCCGTCTGCCCCCACAGTAGCAGTTACAAGCAGATTTCTGGTCCCATATCGGCAGAATTGAAATGCGAGGCAAGGTAGGAAGTGTGAGGGTTTATACTCTGCTCCTGTCCTCCCTCAGCACCCATCTGCCCTCAGGTCTGCATTCTCCCACTTTTCTCCTTTAACCAGTCATATATTTTTATGATCAGTGAAGAGCACATTACAATATCAATTCAAACTGACATGGTATTAAAGCCTACTCAGCCCTTCCAGCTGTATCATGGTTTGCTGTGTTATGTTTTGCCTTCTCTCTGCCCTGTTCTTGTGAGCAAAGAGCAATATGAAACATACATAATTCAGATTTGCATATGGGAACAGAACAGAGGAAATAAGATGTGTGCATGACTGGGAAAACATAATACACTAGGTTTATTATTGTAGGGTCTCCCAGCAAAGTAGTTTGAATTGCAGGCACAATGCGGAACAGAACTGAGTAAATAAAAACAAAACTTGTTTTCATAAGAGAGTTTGAAATATGCAGCTTGTCAATCTTTGAAAGATCAAAATATCATGCCAAACATCTACTCTCCTCTCTTGCTGGACAGAACTCCAAGTCACCTCTGCTGGCTAAAATGTTCAATATTGTTTAAGTGCCACCACTACACTAACATCTTATAGATATTTAAAGACTAAGTACCAGGAAGCCATTCCCTAGTGTATTGCTTCACCTCATGAAAAAGGTTTATTATAATGATTCAAATGTTATTCAGGCTTCAGAAAAGATGTCTAGATTCTGATGTACGACCACTTTAAACACATTGGGAAGACACACAACATTTCTATGACCGCTCAGAATTCAGTTCCCTGCTCTGTATATATTTACAATTAATACTGACAGATAAACATTAGCATGGTTTGTCCCACAAGCCTCACATTTTATGACAGGCACCCTTAAAATAAACAAGATTTCACCTAGAGAGAAGACTGAAGAAAATCAGCATAAGAAATTTACCCAACTAAACTGGTAGCACTGCACAGTTTAATCCACTAGGACTCTTGCTGGAAGCATTTAGACTAAAAACACAACTATGCATTGCATCAAGGAGAATACAGCCCATGTGGAAATTAACGAGGAGTTCCCAGCAAACAGTGATAGACAGAATTAATTTTCTAAGCTCCATGTTGATCCGTGTGTTCCAGGATGTTTCACTTCACTGTAAATAGCTTAGGACAGCTAAAGGAAGTTGGTTTTAAAGGCATGAAGGAAACAAATGAGACAGAAACAGAGTCATCAACAATCCTAGTACAAACAGGCTCCATTTCAATATATTTTTGAATCATATTCTGTGTTCAACACATTTTTCTTTCAAATACCTTACCCGGTCAACAACAGTAATCTGATCCCAGATATTGGACAGGACAGAACTGACCCTTGTTTAGTCTGTTCTAGGTTTGTAAGCCGACATGCAAACTGAAGAATGATGCAAACTGGAAATGGACACTTTCTTCAACTAGAAGAATTACATGCAGGGGGGAAAGAAAACAAACACATTCCCCATCTTGCTAAAGAAGCAAGCTCTTTCTTTGTTTCTCACATTTTTCTACACACATGGAACCCATCAATCTTCTAATTACTAACATTAATTTTGAAGTATCCATATGAGAAGGGTAAGACTCCTTGCAAAGTAGTGGAGAATCAGTAAAAGGCAGAGTCTTCCGGTCAATAATTTAATAGCAACATTTTATATGTGAACAACAAAATAGAGGCTACCATTCTGGCAGCTTTTAAAAATATTTGTTCTTACAATCAAAGGCTGGAAAGGCAGGTGAGTGCAGGGCATTTGCAAAATTACCAAATAGTAACATTGTTCCAATCCCAGCACAGGGCAGAAATGAAAACAAGTTTGGTGATTCTCGGAAATAGTGTGACCACTTCACAAAATTACCACACAACTGAACAAAAACTCTCTCCAGTGTTACCAGCTCTTGCATGAGTCTTGGGATATTCGGTGTTCTTAAAAGCCCAGCTCCTGGAGTTAGATGATTACAAAGAAATTGCAGATTTCATTTAAGAAAAGTAAGATTTTCCTGATTAGTAGACTAAAAAAACCACCATGACCTGACTATACCCTAAAGGCCCAAAACCTAGAGGGAAATAAGAACCCCCACATTTGTTGTTTGTTTAAAATTTCATGATTTAACGGCATCCTCATGACATCGGAGGGCCTGACATGTTTTTTGAATGATTGGTGTCGGCAATAGTATTTGTACAAGTTAATTAACCAGTGATTATTGCACAAGCTGTTTGGATTTTAAGTCAGCAGATCCCATACTGAATTACTTGACATTTAGGGCAGACCAAATGGGTCTTTTTTCAGTTCCAAGCTGCTGAACTCATGGAAGAACAGTTTGTGAGCTCCTGGCTCAATCAAACAAACCCCAGAGCTGATTGAAGCACAAAAATGAACTAATCTCCAACCTAGAAGGAATTCAAACACACTCCTTCTGTGTCCACTTAGTTGTAAGGAGGATACAACATATTTAATTCATCTTCTGTCCTCATAAGACTGCTTTTATCACTTGTAGTGGACGGCAGTTACTGCAATGTCACTTCCTTTCTTTTATTACAAGATTTTTCACTGAGATTTCGTTACAGAGACTAACCCCACATATGAAAGCTTTAAAGAATTTAACGTCCCTTCCATCATCCACACACAATGCATTCCTGTATTCTGCCACTGTGGGTGAGGCCTGGAGGTTCTCATTACATTCTTACATTTCCTGTTTGTTCTATTTCATAACAAGACTATCAGTGAAAACCTATTCAACAGTTGCTCCACTTGGCTCTAGTGGTAATTAGACATACAAATTCATTTTTACAAATATCACATAATTCCAAGAGCTAAAACTGTTCCCGTCCCCCATATCTGATCTGTAAGGGATTCACTTCCACTTAGCCATCAACGTTAGGACAGAAAACAAATTAGGAGCTCCACGAGGCCATTGACCTTCTGTTTTTGCACAGGTTTTTTTTAAATGAGCAATAATTCTGAAATTGTTTTCTACTTGTCTCAGTTTCAACTACTTTTGCAATTTCTATGCCAGAGATGAACTGAAACCAAGTCATGAGGCAAGGGGATTAGCTTAACACTACACAGCATTCGCAAGCAATACTTCAAACAAGTGCTCCACCTAGCGTCAATTATTATTAAAGTATGCACTGCAAACCAATCATATGGTCACAAATTCAACTGGCAGCTCATTCATTACTTTTTGTAAGGGCAAAGAGACCTCCTTAAGTGATATAAATTCCTTGCATATGACTAGATACCTCTGGTCATCTGCTCTTCTGGTAATTAGGTGATTCATTCTGTTTCTGTTTGAAAATGCCAGCAATTTGTGAGAAGTTATTTTTGACCGTAGAAAGCAGCAGTGGGCCGATGGAAAATATGTCTGAATTAGTGGCCAATAGATTTTGTATCCCTACAGAGCTACATGTCAATTTCTATGTTTAAAATGTTATTTTCAAAAGAGATGCAAGAAAAACAGTGTCTTAAGGAAATTAAGCCAGCAGGCTTGTTTTGAAGAGCGTCAGAATGAAGATTTATTGGAAGAAGCACGTAGTCTTCTTCCATACTATATTTTAAAGCCATATTCCATTCCAACCTTGTGCTCAGAGTTACACTTAGTGGCAACGGTGAGCAATTTCCCAAAAGTCTAGTTAAAATGTTGCATTTTTCACTGGATAAAACAAACAAACAGACAGAAGCAGCATGAATCTAGAAACCGATCCAGAGCAGCAATTTTAGATACAGTCTAATGTCAAGGAAGTTCCTCAAGATAACTAGTAAATGGTAGTTAAGTGTAAGAATAACCTTTAAATATTAAACATTGACACTCAGACACACTCAATAAGATCCCTCTAGTAGTCAAAGAGCAACAAAACCTAAATGCAAGCAATCAGATTTGAATTGATACTAACCACAGTCCCTTACTGACAGTAAACCACCCCTAAAGTAGAGATTGCTTTAGATTTTAAGACCTACCCTTTCATGCAGGACTGCCACCCTCCATGCTCTTTTACCTTCTGATATTATGATCTACCTCTCTGTGGTTGGCAAGATGAGTAGCTGGATTGAGATCCTTTGAAGGATCCAGCCAAACCATTTTTTTTAACACTTGGAAAACAACCAACAAGGCCAGAGAGAGCAAACATCCAGGGTCATTCACATATTGGATCTACTGCACACATAATTCCACCAAATTATTTGCCAAGCTAACAGTTTGCTTGTGCATAGTTTTTCTACATTTACTATAGTTGTACATATCAAACATAGGACTACGTATTTTAAAAAGATGCACCTGTATCATATATGCTATATGCTAGCACGTCCCAGAAGTCGGTACTTAATAGTGAAGACATTATTGCAAGTAGCAACAAACGCTCAGAAGCACATAGGTCGGCCTGATAGCACTATTATCTAATCATGTAATTGCATTTTCAACAATCTTACTGTGCATTCAGATTTGGTATGAGCAATTAATTATGAGTAATTTAAAAAAAGAAAAAAAAAAAACACTTCACTGGTGCTCTATTCTTCAATCCCAACAAATCAAGTCACTGAGGCCTGATTTGATTTTTACATCATTTTGAAGTGTTTTCATCAATGGTATCAAAGCAGAAATCCTTTTACCTGCTAATGACATGTACACAAGTAATTTATTGTTTGATCTGGTTTAAGGGAGTATGTTAAAAATGGGAGGTGAAAATATTAACAACAAAGGAGAATGTATAATGTGCAATGGACACAATCTTTTACCTAGAGTGCTTGGGGGTTATTTAAAAAAATCTGATATATTGGACAGCTAAATGAACCAGTTTGAGAGACCTAATATAACTGTATGATGAGTTGCAGAACTTCTGAATACACCTATTTTCAGCTGGACTAATAATTTATACTGCTCTTCTGCAAGACTTCCATTAAACTCTGCAGTTGCCCCTAGCAGTTAGTACTTTGTGTTTCCTTTGATGTAGGGTATAAATTCTCAGATTCAGGAGCTATCAGATACAAAATTGATATACTACACATACACTTAATTAACTCAACACTGCCCTTAGCAACAGAGAAAAAAAATTAATACTTTTGATCCTTAAATTGGCGGCATTCTGGAAAGTCATTAAGAGCTCCACATATTTACATTTAGAAGGATTATATTTTTATTGGTAAATGTCTGTAAATGTCCATTTCACCATACACATAAACAGACGACAAATATTTCCACAGATTATATCAGAAATTTATAGATTGGCAAAAAAGAAAAATGCTGCTTGAGAACTTATTAGAGTTTGATTTAAGGATATTTAATTAGTATTTTTTGATGTGATGTTGACAGTGTTTTAATGGTATAAAGCTTTAACTTTTTGAATCTTAACATTTACTGTCATTAAATAATTATTGTCTCACCACCCACCATAATTTTGTGCAACTGTGAACATTTAAATTTATGTCAATGTTATCTGTCAAAATTATAGAACTAAAAATCTGTTTCTGCCAAGCCTACATACATTGCAGATTTGTGTTTTTATATATGTAGTGCCACCTAGTGACTGCAGGACCAGCACTACTGCACATAACTGAGTAAGTGACACCATGGTTGAAAACAATCAAGAAGTAAGAAATTCTAAAGTTAATGGTCCACAGAACAGTCATCATTGGGAGCTCGTGTGTTCGCACAATATAAGTGTTTATGAAAGGAGGAAAGAAACAGCATTTATGCTTCCTCTACCTATTTACCACTAGGGACTTGTCTACACTGGCATGCAAAATCAGCACTGCTGTGATCGATGCAACAGCATCGATTTAGTGGGTCAGGTGAAGACACAATAAGTCGATGGCATACTAAAGTCGACAGGAAAAAACTCTGCCATCTCCCCAAGAGGTGGAAGATAAGTCGGCGGAACAGCCTCTCCTGCAAACACAACATGGTGTAGACACTGTGTTAGGCTGATGACAGCTATGTCGCTTGGGGGAGGAGTGCATGTGATTTTTTTCACACTCCCGAGTACTGTAATTCACATCGACTTAAGCAGTGGTGTAGACCAGGCCTAGGACAACTTACAGCATTCCCTCCATATAATGAGAACTTGCTTCTATGTTCAACTTATCCAAAGAGTATGTAAAGAGCACACACATTTTTCCTGTATTAATGCACTTAAGTTAATTGTGTTACACACCTATTGAATTTTAACACCCTATAATAAATTCCCTCTAGTTATTCAGAGCAGTCTATTTTGTCTGTTCTTTTACATTGAAAGATCTGTGTTTAGATGTTGCTGTTTTCTGGTATGACTGTTGAATTTACATTAAGGTCATCTGACTCACAATCCACACAGGGTCATATGCTGGCACACGACACCACTATGTGGATGTCTCTAGTTCTCCCAAGTGTTTAACTGTACTGTGGAAATGCATTTTCAAAGAGAACCTAGTCCCCAATCATGAAGTCTTCCATTACGCTAGTCCAATTTTCTGCTTCTCTCAAGTAATGTCCCAAATTCGAGTCAACATCTCAGTTACTTAATTCCATACTAACATGCAAATTTTCAACAAGTCAGTGCTTTGAGTTACGCTAAATCAGTGGTTCTCAAACTTTTGAACGGGTGACCCCTTTCACATAACAAGCCTCTGAGTGCAACCCTGCCCCCCCTTATAAATTAAAAACGTTTATAAATTTAATGCCATTATAAATGCTGGAGGCAAAGCAGGGTTTGGGGTAGAGGCTGACAGCTCACAATCCCCCCCATGTAATAAACTCGTGACCTTGAGGGGTCCCAACCCCCAGTTTGAGAACCCCTGTGCTAAATGGGCTCACTACGGTAGATGGATGATCAGAAGCTGCTCAGAGTTAGAATGGCAACTAGGAGGTGCAGATAATAAAGAAGAGTTAAATTCTTGAATTAGGGGCACAAATGGAAACGTTTGGTGGGTCTCATCCTAGTATTCAAATTTCCAATACAAAATCCACCACATTTGGCATTATCTGCTCAAGAGAAATGCAAGGCTAAGCCAAGAGGATGAGAATCACAAATAAGACATTGTGAGAACTTCATAGAAGAAATTTAATATCTGCCCACGTTGTATCTGGCAGTTTGGAGGCGAGTGTAGCAATCACAAATGAGGGGCTATTTTCTCTCTGAAGTAAGACATTTCAGACAAAACATAAAGCCTATTTTTCTTTATCAATTTTCGATAGAGTTGAGAGTTTGATAACATAGATTTGTGCCCACTTAGTATGAATGTCTGATTTAAGTTAGGCAGGCAGATGATGCGCCCTTGAAGGCAGAAGGTCCCGCAATAAGTACTTTCAATAAACCAGCATTAATCCAAGCTTCTCTGCCTACATGATGTTATTGTATGTTGTGTTAGGACAGCTGTTCCCTCATTCACTCTGCAGACACAGTTAAGGCAGGTTAATAACTTGACAAAAATTAAGCAAGCTACACAACTGTCAGTTCATGTATCCTGCTTCAAACAGGCAAATGTAAGTAGAACACTGCCCTGTTTCATTTGCTTTTATATTTTAAAGGAAATAAAACACTTAACATACGAACTCTCCTTTACTATAGATCTAAAAAGGCTATTCACCGTACCTTATGGTGGAGCTCTTCAGTAATGCTGCATCTCCAATGTTTCTTTCTAGCCCCTATAAACTCTCCACTGTGTTACAACAAGTTGATGAAATGACCCTCTCAGATTTCAGGCATGCTTGGCTGCTATGTGACTTGTCACACTTCACAGAACTAGCAATAATATATAGCCTAGGATTAATACTCTGATGCGCAGTGGGGTAAATGTCCATAATGTCCAGTTTTCCCAACGCGCTGTCAGCTCGCTGGAGCAAGGCGCCATGTTCCAATCCAGCCCTGATACTGCACAGGGCTTTTGGGTGCTATCACAATACAAAAGACATTCCAGTCTCTTCCAGCCTGTAAGCAGAGAAAAGCTACTATTTTCTAGTTAGAGCAAAAGATTTTTACAGTAGACAATCTAGGCAGGATTCTCAACAGGAATCCTGAGAGCTGTCATTTTCCATGCACTCTCTTCTACTGTCAACAACTGTCTGCACATGTAACCCTATGCTTTAAACTTCCCCCCTGCAAACAATGGAAATGTGTGTTGTTTTTTAAGTGCAGGATGGACAGTTATCCTGCACTTGCTGATAAAAATATAACCTCTTTATTTACATTTGCACACACATTCCTCTTTACTACTCTCTCCATTTTACAGAGGGGAAAAATAAAGTAAATCAGAGCCAGAGTGTATTAAAACATTACATATAACTCAAATTAACAACCGAGTAACCTTATCAAGCTCTTTTCATCTTAATTCAGAGTGAAGATGATAGTTATGTCTCCTCTTTTCTGCTCCCGACAAAGACTTTAGGAAAGCAGTTATGATGCAAACACATCCCTAATGCTCAAGTGAATATATCCTACACAGCTGTCATTCAGTCTGAGCGGCACTGCTCTATTGCATGGAAAACAACCAGAGTTCTCCTGTTTCCTGAAATGCTTTATGTGTTATGGTTCATGATTAAAGCAATCCTAAAATTAAACCATCAGTAACTGTTCCAAGTACAATATGGGGTTGGTTGCACAAAATGGTTTTAATTATTTTTTGCAGCCTTTTTAAAAACCATGACAGCTGTTTCGTAATCAAAGAACTAACCCAATGGCCAAAAACAAAACAAAATTTTCCTGACTTTTCAAGGTAATGAAGTTGAGATAAATACAATATGATTTTCTTCAGAGAGATTCAGAGGTGAATTTACTATGGTATCTAGACTTGTTTTTCCTGTATCTTATTATTTATAAAACAGAATTACTGTGGACTGAACTGCAAAAATAATTTACTGCACGTTTCAGAAGCTTCAGCTAGGAAAATTAACATTTTGATCTACCAAAAAAACCCAAGCATACTAAAAAGTCCAGTCCAGACCCCATTTTCCATCGGTCACAGCTACTTCATACTAGAAAACGTCCTTGCTTATTTAAGTGCATTAATTAGTGCAGATAGCATTGAAAATTATTATTACAAATTATGGGTCCAATTCTGCAAGGTAAAGACTATCTTCAACTGCAGGACCTCACCAAGAGTTCAACATGAGATATAGCATACAGACAACAGAACAAGGTTACAAAACACTGTTTAACAAAGATAACATCACAGAGACTCAACAGCACGGATGAATTTCTTTAAATGTCCACAAGTATATAACACCTAGGTCATATATAGCACTTTTCATCCACAGATCTCAAAGCACTTTATAAAAAGTAATAGCGTGATTGGAAAGAAAATATAGTTGTAGGTTTCTTACCAAATAGAGTAGAAAGGTATGAAGACCTGTTCCAAGTCCAACAGAGGACAGAATGCCTAAGCCTACCCAGTAGGCACACCACAAGAATTTTTTCTCCGTATACTGCACATACTGAAAAACAAGAAAAATCACAAGAGAAAAACAGGATGAGTGAATTCTCATGGAGGAGGAAAGAAAGGTGCAAGTGCTTAAATTAATTTATCAGTGTCAAAATGACCGAACTGGAACTCTAGACAGTTCTCAAAACAGGCTGATCTATGTAAGGTACAGCTAGGGTTAAAGATGTTATATGTAAACGGCAATGGTTCAAAGAGGATACTAATGAGTGTAATCAATGGTATAGTTGTAATTCAATTCCAGACACCATTAACGTCTGCATGATAAAGTAAAAGACTTGTCGGGAACACAGTGCCTGTGAAAGGTTATGGGATGGATAATCAGGAGACTAAGGTTCCATAGTTATCCACAGAACAGGTACGGAAGCAGTGTAAACTTCCCCACGACCCTCTGCTGAACTACCTCAATCCTAATCTGTCAGAGCCACCTTGTGGAGAAATGGGAGTTCAGTTCAACTCTAAACTGACAAAATTGCCAGCTACTACCAAATGCAGTTTTTGTGAAGCAGATTCTAGACTGAGCCATCAGCTCATTTCAGAGGGCAAAGAACCAGATGGTAGTGACGTAGTCACTATCTACATGGGGTGAGTTTGAGGTTTCTATATTTTCTTAATAAAAGCAATGGTAAGAGAACACTTAGAAAGGGAATTCTAAGTGATTACTCTATTAGCCTGTGGATTTAAATAAAGCTGTGTCTGTGTTAAAAACAGAACAGCAGGTGTAGGAGTTCTGCAATGTAATAGACTCTTGATTTTCTAGGTCAAGGATAAGAACAAGATGAGTCACATCAGAGGATGGGAGAAAACAAGCACTAGAGGCCATTTTCAATATTGAACTCCAGTCAGTCAAAGGGAACACCACCGATCAGAAAATGGCAGCACTTGGATCTCCTGGCTGAGATTGGGAATCAAAGCCCAGCTGAAATGCAAAGGGTAATTTCTCTAGCACCACCAAACAGTTACATAGCAAAGGTGAGGCTCTCACTATGCCTGTAAAAGCACCTAAAAAGCAGTTAGCCTAACAGTTTGGCAGAATGAAATGTACATTAATGCTTCAAAACTGCACAAGATTCTTCCCCATGTACATGACTCATTGGACTAACCTATTCTTAGGTCTCACAAAATTATACCAAGGGATTCAATTACAATCAGAAAAGTTACTGTGCTAGGTTACTACATAAAAGATCTGGTGTGGGAGTTAGGACTCTTGCTGCACATGTTGCAAGCACCACAGGTGGCTAGTCGAATTTCTGAATGAGGAAGTAGGTGGAGGTGGATTTAGGGAAGATTTTTGGAATCTGAAGGGGCGGCATGGAAGAGAGAGTCAGGGCAACAAAAAGGGACAGCTGATGGCTTGTAGCCAGCCATCTCCTTTGCAGGGCTGGGCTGAAAGGGCTGTCTCCTACAGGATAACATAGGATACTTGGTATTGCCTTCCTCCCTGCCTTACATTTCTATCGATGCAAAAAGTATCAATCTTCATGTCATCTGAGAGGCAGGTCAGTATTAAATCCATTTTAAAGGAACTGGGAGTAACAGCACTAGGATTTGAACTCAGGAGCTCCTGACTCTCACCCCCATGCTCAGTCCATTAGATTATTCTATTTCCGGAGAGAAAAGACCATCCCAGATGGTTTGGAGAATCCTCTGCAAGGAGGAAGAAAATCTACCAGGGAGCCCTGACATTTTGGTAGATTATGGTTCCATTTAGCCTTAGTTTTCCTGACAGCAGAGCCCAGTGCTGAACACTCTGAAAAGCAGATGTGGATCGGCACTGCAGCCTTGGACAGAGAGTTACTTATCCAGAGATGGATGACAAGTAGATTACATGTGGCTGCAGAAAGGTGGACTGAATGATCTGATAGGTCTTCCCTATCTTTACCATCTATGACTCATATACTATGTGGCAGAAGGGAGTGCAGCTACATGGAGAATTAACAGCTGCATAAAATGAACGCTCAGATAGATGTATTACCACTCCTGTATGACATTATTCAATTTCCTCAGTATATGTTTTGATAGGAAAGGCAGAAAGTGCCAGCCACAAAAGAAAATAACATGGATGAACTCCATACCTGTTGATGTGTTCCTTCTATATAATACGCAGCTGTAAGCACTGCAAGCAGCAGCAAAAAAGACACCACGATACTTCGGCGATGCCACAATCTTAAAAGACAAATTACAGTTAGTCATTCATATTTTTCCATGCATTGCAAAGCCACCTCTATGTCTTTGTAGAACAGCTTTGTTGGGGTGCATGAAAAGGGTAAAAAGGCAGTCTGACAAATTTGTTATTTTAGATATAGGTCAAAGCTCTCTTAAAAGAACTGAGAAGTCTTGATGTTTTCACTTGGAACTGGAATAAAAGAGTTCTATTATACAAACTGAAAACATTTTTCATCCAATTAACTCCATGTTCTACAAACATTAAGCCTTGAACCAAAGATAACTGACACTGCCGTATTATCAGTTTTACTGGGGGGTAAAGCAAGGTACAAAGTAGTTAAGTAACTTGGCCAAGATCACAGTAAGTCAGTGGGAGAGCTGGGAACAGAACCTAAAACTCCTAACGCTGAGTCATATGCTCTGACCAGTAGGCCAAAATGGCATTAAAAAGGGTAGCCTTATAACTATTTGGGTGCTCTCAATCTGTTGAAATTAAACCTTGAAAAGGTCTCTTGTTGCAGCTCAGAAAAATTAAATGTGAAAACCATCCAGTTAATTATCAAGTGTAAGGAAATTATCTTGATGGGGGCGGAAGGGGAGAAGTATTTCTTTATGTAATTTGAGATCCAGCTACTTTGGTTTTTGTGTCCATCTAGCTTTACCAGGCTGCAATAAAACTGTTTCTCGTGCTTGGCTGTGCACAGCTGGTTAAGGAGAGATCATTTATTTTATACTTTTCTTGCCAATCTAACAATTACACTTTCACCTATTGCCATATTACGGAAATTTTAATTTGCTGTTTCATCACGTTTTTAAAATAACACCATCAACTGCAATTAAGTAAATTTTAAAATAGTTAAAGTTTCAGATATCACACTAGTCCTCTGCCAATTTTTGTGTTTTTACAACCACATCTGCCCTTATATGGCATTTTTCTCCCCTGCTGCAGTGTGCGAATCCCACCCAATCAACAGGGGGGAATCTCCATATAGCAAAAACAGTGAAACTGACTAAACACAAAGCACTCAAAAGCATAATTAAACAAGGAAATAACCTCACTAATCTCTTGCAATTATATAAATATTTGGTGTTACTTGTAACAATAGGTTAAGAATTCAGACAGAAATGCAATTCTTAGATTGACGGTCACCCTTTAAAGCACCATTTAACAACAATATAGTATAATCCAGCATAGGACAATCTGAATTTGTGTCTGTTAATATGTTAAAGCAGAATCAGGGAAGTTATTTTCTGTGCATACTGCATAACGTTAGTGTTCAAAATATTGCTGTGTTACAATACAAGATGTAAGACAGATACCTGGCTTTCTATATTTTAAACTTGTGTAACAATCAAATTGGATAAAATATCAACTCAAATGTTATTTTCTAGGGTGTACTTTAGTAACTTGTTAGAGAATTTTAAATAAACAGCTGTCACAAGTGTATAACACAGGACATGAAAAAACAGTTCTCAAAAGGAATAAGCCCAAGGACACAGAAAGCAAGCAAGTGCAAGAGGATATTTTTTAGGAATACACTATATAAGCCACAAACTATTTTTCACATGGGTCATTTCAGAAGATCAACATTTAAGTTACTTAGTCCTCTGAATGGACCCCATACAATCAGCACTTTGCTTCTGGCCTGGAAAGTGGGTGAAAGCAGCTTGTTATCACCATGCTCAACTGACTAAAGAGCTTATCTATACAGAGACTTGATGCACGGCAAGTCGGGATGTGAATCTATGCACACCAACCTGCTGTGCTGTGGCCACGTAGACCCTGCAGCCGTGCACTAGAAGTTCAGTGTGCTTTGACATACACAGCAGGTAGGCGCACATCCAAGCCTGCCATGCACCAAGTCTCTATAAACACAAGCCCTCAGTAAGGGGCATTTTGACAACAGTACTACTAACATCACCCAAGACCACATCAGAGCATTACCTACTGGGCTGGAAAATGATCCTAGGCTCTTATCTGAACACATGCGCATTAATTATCAACATGCTAGGATGGCGTGTTATTAATGCTGTTCTCCCTTGGTAATTTTATTCATATTTCTCCTTCTCTAATACAAACCTTTTCATGTTTAGTACAGTAAGAATCTTAACTCTACATCTCCCTATTAGGAAAGGATGTTAGGCAGGTTGGGGGTAACAATCATAATCATGGTGAGAGTCTATTCAACATACCGTTTGCAAATAATGGTTTAAAGACAGCACCACTATAGATTATTTCTTACTGTGGAAGGGAACACGTCAGTTAAAAGCAAAGTCCTCTATAGTTTCATACACATCAGTACAAGTGCCAGGCAATCTTGAACTTTGCCCTGATAGGGAGTTACTAATATCCCTTAATGAGTTTCAAAGGGATATAATAATAAAATCTGAGCTCCCGTCTAGATGCAGTCATTAATACAATAGTTCATGCCATCAGGGTCCCTAAGCACTCTCTTATTTCAAAGATGGATATTTAATTATTCAGAAATAAAGACTCTGATTCTTTTCTAGCTATCAAGGCAATTTGGAGTTTGATATCAATGTAATTTACACACAAGTTTTGCTGAGCAGTTGGGAATATGGTTTGTTTAAAATAATAATAATAAAAAAAGAGTAATTTTCTTTGAAACAGATTTATAACCATGAATCGTCACAGAATGTGAGATGCCACAATGATCTACTGAATCAAAGCATGGGTTTCCCCACAGAGCTCAGAGGTGGAAATTAAAAGTGATCTTTACTTTATGGTCCATTCCTTCAAGTTTATTAGGGTTTCCAGGAAAAAATACTGCAAGGTAATGAGTGGTTGTCTCCAGAGCACAATATTCTGCCTCTCTTCTCGGTCCCTTCGCTTCCGTTCACATGGCAAAGAGGGGTCTGGAAATGAAGATGGATGGAAGAGTTAATACATCGACCAGCTGACAGTTGACATTCCACTCCAACCAAAAGTTCCATGATATTTTTAACTTCTCTGGGAAATTAACACTTGTGCTCACAGCAGCGTCTCCTCTTCCCCTTCTAGAGAGTTCCTCCAGCGGCTCTATGCATGTGAAGTGACCTACAGCGAAGGAAGGCTCATGACTCAGCTGACCAATTGCTCCAGAGTTTGATGGCCATGAAAATATTTAAACAAGAAAAGTGCGACCTGGGCTGCAAGGAACTTAGGGTTTGTAAGTCTTAATGCAAGAGACTATGCTACTTGTCTCCATACCCAGCTACATTCAGCCAATATCCATTCCCCATTGCAGGAGTCAAATTTTATCTTGAACTTTTTAATTTGGTGCCCTTCCATAACTATTTCCCATCAAATTGGATTGAATTGCATGTGCTCTTTACACAGTTTTGTCTGCTGGCCACTGTGTAACCGGAGAAGAACATCATACATTGTGCAAAGCACTTCAGGCCATGCTTGAATGGTTACTTACAAAGGCCCATCCGCCCTATCTCCCAGACAAAGTGAATCCTCTGAAAAATAGGGATCCCACCTAGAGAGCACGCATTTTTGTTTGAACTGCTGTCTTTAGCCAGCTTAGACATTATAAATGTGAAGAGAAGTTTCACTGCAGTAATTCAGTTACAAGACTAAACACTGCACACGGTTTAACAATCCCTGGTGCTACCCATTGAAAGTCAGAGAACAAGAATCGAAGGATTTTATGGGCAGTATTTAGTGCAGTTATCGGGAGTACCATAAACGCTAATAAAAACTAACTACTTTGGATCAGGATGACTTGTCCAAGACGGTGTAAATCAATGATTTTGCCAAGCTTGTCAGAAGAATTGGAATTTTGTTAACTCAGAAGCGCATGTGTGCACTGAGATAAACAGACAAGATTACGAAGCAAACCAAGATATAGATTGGTTACCCTCATATTCCAACTAACAATGATTTTTCTATTGTTTTGTGCATCTAATAACATAAAATATTTATATAGTGCTTTACAAGTTCACAGCATTTTACACACATTAACTAGTAAATCTCACATTCCTGTGAGGTAGATAGAGAGGCCAGCCCATGACCATATGGCATAATCAGGACTAAAATTCAAGGTCACTTGACTTCCAGTCCTGTTTTAGACACTGGTCCCCGTTGTCCTATAAAATAGCCTCTGAAACAGTTTATTTCACACATGAATTGCATATTGGATCAGACACAGATTTCATCTAGTCTATATCTTGTCTCTGACAGGAGCCAGCACCAGATTCTTCAGAGGAATGTGCAAGAAACCCTACAGTTGGCAGATGTGGAATAATCTGCCTTCCAGGGGAGTCTCTTTCCAACCCCTACTAGTTAAAGGCTGGTTTAAGCCGCTGAAGTATGAGGTTGTGTGTCCCTTCTAAAACTTTAATATAAAAAGCTTGCATATTCTTGTTATCCATACAAATATCCACCCCCTCTTTGAATAGTGCTATTTCACTGCCATTTCACAGAACATATTTAACAAAGACACTTCACAGTTATTAAAAGTGCTACAAGATAGACTATGAACAAATACCAATAAAAGAAATGAGAGGCTGAAAAAGACCACAAACTTCACAATAGAAAACAGTGTGAGGAGGAGTAGAACAATAGGTTAAAGAGCAATAAATGAGTGGTTTGAAGAAATTTGGGGAAAAAAAATTAATGATATCATAGATATCATAGAATCATAGAACTGGAAGGGACCTCAAGAGATCATCTAGTCCAGTCCCCTGCACTCAAAGCATGACAAAGTATTATAAACATAGAGAGATTATTCCACCTAAGAAAAACAGAAAGAAGGGATGCAAAGCAAACGGAGATGGCACTGGCACCCACTGGTTTCAGAATGGTGAAGTCCCAGAGTATACATATACGGTGACCAGTGACTAGAGACGAGGTAGGTAGGGAAAGAGAAAGAACCAGAATGCTAAACTGCATAGGGGCATGAACTGACACATACAAACCATATGAAGCTGATGGAAACAAGATAAGATTATTTTTATGAAATTCAGCACAAAGCAGCCAACAAGTTATTTATGAAAAGATAAGATCCTATGCTCTAAGCATTATTTCTATGTTAGTTCAAAGAAATGACCTACTGACAGAAACACACCTGCAAAGAGTAACCGAGAGAAGCTAACTGTTTTGTCAGCAATCCATCTTTAGCAAATGGCAAACTATAGTTTACAGATGGGCTCATTCAGAAATTAAAATCTGGGTTTCTCCCAAAGCAGGGCAGAGTTTACACTGTCCGAGTACAAACTCGGATGTCAAAGGGTTGGGTTGCTTGGAATGGTTTCTAAACACCTGCCAAAAGATTTTTTTTTTTTTAAATTAGCACCTGATGCTTCAGCCCTTAAGCATACACTCATTCAAGCCAATAGGATTTGTGCATGGTAAGCATATAGAACTGGTTTAGGCAGTATATTTCTAGGTCAGTCTCCCCCTCAGTTCTACTTGGGCTAAGTTTCCCAACCCACATATTCCCTCAGTCTGTTGAGGGTAATTGCAGGTACCAGACTGACTGGACTGGAGAAGGAACAGCCATTTTCAGCCTACCTGTAAAGTTCCCATTGTGCTGTTCTTTGATCATTCCTATGCGTCTCTGGTCACAATCTGTTCCATTCTCTGCCATTTCATAGATCAGTCACTTATGAGGATCTAATAGCAACCAAAAAAATGTATAAGTATAATGATTACTCATAACAGACAAGATTCCATTTATTACTTATTCCAAGGATGAAAAGGAGAGATCCTGCAACAGTGTGCCAACGTCCAAGCCACCCCATTTTTGCTGGTTCCATGAGCGGTCACTGAAGACAAATTTCAGTTAATTTAAGCACTAGCTTCCTTTAATGTGACACACGTGAGTTCGAAACTGAAGTGTGGTGCACATAGAAAGTACGGACACCACTACAACTGCTGGAGCTCAGACAGATAATGGTATGCTACCAGCTGGCTTTGCAGTTGACCAAATTACAAAGCCAAGTTGTAACTCAAAAAATCCTACTTATATTAATTCTGAAATACTTACTGAAACCATATTTCCATATTCTCAATGTTCTTCACACCAGAAACTAGATTAGATGGCATGATGGCACACGCCCACCAGCTAATCATGCATGCAACAAGCCACCAAAGTAGTTCACATCCTTAATAAAAACAACCTAATTCAAGAACTAGGATATAGATTTGTCCCTTGTTTGCTAAAGCACAATCTAAAATAATTAAAAAAAACAGTAAAAGCATGTTCTAAATCCGCCTTCTTCTAAAGCGATCTGAAAATTATACATTTCCTCCATTATCTGCTCTTTCCTTTTGTCTACATCTTTTCATCCTTAAAGAATTTTAACAACCAGCTACATTCTTCCTTATTCACCAGTATAAGTGGTGCAACATGTGGGAGGACAGCCTGAAATAGAATGTTGCAACAGAGATTTTCTACTGACCAGCTGACAGTTCTTATGCAATAAACAAACAAAACACCCCTCACAACCCCATGAAGTTCCCTACTTTAAAATTTAACTCTTGCATCTTAAAATAGCCTCTCAAAATTTGTTTTGGAAGAAATACTTTAGGAAGTTAAAACATCTTCTTTGCACTAAGTTTCTCTTGGTTGATAAAATAAGATTTACAGTTTTTGATAGGCTTCTCATGTCAGAAGGAAGAGAAGACTATTAACATGACAGTTACATAAACTGCACATTGGTAGGAAATGAGAACAGTTTTCAAGACAAATATTTATTTTTCCTTTATGTTACAAACATGGAAAAAGAAGCAAGGGGACGCTCAGCTGTGCAGGAATCATGCATGGAATTCTGGGGAATGTTTCTGCTTGGGGCTATTTAGCAAACCAGCTCTGGGGGAAGGTGACGTTCCCCTGATGTTATCTGGACTGGTGATCTGCTAGGTCACTCCAATCCCTTCAGTTTGAGGGGAAGCAGCAACTTTAAATCTAGTCAATTTAAAAAATAAGTTGAAATATGTTTCAAATACTAGGATTTGGCCCAAATGTCCCTTCCTGACTTTTGTAGTTTTACAAATCTCATTTTACTATTTTAACAAATGTTTTTCACAACACTGTTGCTGTGTAAGAAATCCCACACAAACAGAAGAAACTGACTGCATACAAAAGTGCTGGCAAATGCACCAAGTTATTCTTTCTTCCCTTTTAATCTATATTATAGTTTAATTTCTTTCAATTGTAGGAGTCTCGTTTGTTACACTAGTTGGAAAAAACCTTTCAGGAGGAAGTGTGATTCTTAAATTGTTATCCCTTTAACTAAATACCCTATTTCCCTGCACAAAGATCTAAGCTTTATGAACAAAATCAGCCAAATGTCAGTAATCGCTCATGCAGTCTTTTCACCAAGAAATATTTTCTCAATTAACAAATGAGGAAAAGCAACGTAGTGTTTAAACAAATTAGTAAAACTGTTACAGTTATTTTGCAAATAGAAACTGTTTAGTCAAATGCTAAAGGATTCCAAAAGGACTAAACCAACAGCAGACAAAGCAATGTGACCTTGCAAAAGCTTCCTTTTGTAGAATGACAGATATCTGAGAGACTGCAAAACCTGCCCTGCCCTAAGGATCACACAGGGCAGAAATGGTACAGCAACAGCTTTACAACATAGCTATGCTGTCACATGAGAATCCTTAGCTCAAGGATGTTCTCAGAACTGCTACCAGAGCAGACAGACTCTCCCGATTTGTCACCCGCACCAGTTTTACACTAGCATAACCCAATTGTCTGCAGTGGAATTGCACCAATACAAATCAGAACATGGCATGGGTGTGGCTATGTGACACAGCGACAAATGTTTGACCATCTCTTGATTTCAGCAGGTCAGCAATTCCACGAAGTGGCAGATTGTATCATTTCTAGTGACCACATTTATTAACCGGCTATGCAAGAGATTTACGAGGCTTAGGGCTGCAAAGGGAAATAGTCAAATTGGAGGACCACAGTTGCATTTACAGATGTTTATACAGATACCATTTCCTTAGGGAAGTGGTTTTTGAAAGACTGCTCATCTCTAGGATCGGGAAAATTCAACAGGCACTATGCATGACTCAAATGTAGCCAACATGCATTTCAAAACTGCATAAATAAGATCTATTTATTCTTTATTTTAGTTTAATTCTTTTGCACAGTTTTAGCCTCCAAGATAGGAAAGTTTTAAACAGATGACAGTGGGGAAAGATTGCGTCTGTACACTCTGCTTAATTATGTTTCAGTAAAATGGAGCTAGTGCAATATGAATACAAAGTGCTCTGTCAGGTTTGATGCTACAATCTAGTTTCCATGCAATTCTCCAATACTTAATGAGCTGAATTCCACGGCTGTCCATTAAACACTTTAAAGATGGGAGCTGTAGATTTTTCCTAGGAGCTTAGAGGCTCAGTACTATACAAATCCAGCTAACAGAGAGAAAATCTTACCTTGTCTGCTTGGAAAGGGATTAGTTTTGTGTAATGTTACCTCAAAATACACAAATTAGTGTTTACAGTAAAGCACATAAGTTTCCTAGCCAACCTCTGTAAGTTATATAATCATTAAGAAGGTCCCAAGTACATTTACTCTATGGCAAAACTAGCAAGTTTAAGAACTTGGGTTGAGAAGTAGGGAGTTCAGTGCTTTCCACACTGCAGGTCTGACTGTGTGCAGTTAAACTTTACCCAGTTTTTTTTTTAATTCAAAAGTTATTTTTGGTTTACTTAATTCATACACACTCAAATATACAAACATCTCACAAAAAGTGGAAGGATGCACACGCAGAAAGTAAACTAAGTTTAGCTTTTAGACATTTTAAACTGTTTGAGGCCTAACAGACACACCGATCCTGTCATGGAGTTTAATTACTGTACTATCTCTATGATTGGGGCCAGAGATGGACAGTGGCCCCTAGTTTACTGGTGTCCACGAAAGACCCTTCATATGTTGCTGATCATCCTCTATGATCTTTTGCCAAGTATTTAATGAATAATGCCGTGATGCCTCACCCAGAACAAAGAGAAAAGGCAAGGCTATACCTGAGGAGTCTGCTCAGATCTATCTATACTGGCCTGCTAAACCCAGTGTTGTGAGTTCAATCCTTGAGGGGGCCACTTAGGGATCTGGGGCAAAAATCAGTACTTGGTCCTGCTAGTGAAGGCGGAGGGCTGGACTCCATGACCTTTTGGGGTCCCTTCCAGTTCTATGAGATAGGTATGTCTCCACATATTATCTACAGAAGGGGTGCATGTGCGGTGAGCAAGTTAAACCCCAGCACTGAATCAGACCCTCACCTCTTCTGAGCACTGAAAACGAAATGCATTCCATATCTAGACAGAAAGCAGCCTAATATAATGCAGTGACTGGCAAACAGTGGAGTAAATAATTCAAAACAAGGGGCTAAAGAAGGCAACTTTCCTTTAGTTTTGCATCTGAGCTACTTACACTGTGTGTGTGTTAGAGCGATCCTGGGATTCGCTCACAAAAAGTTCCTGGCGAGCTGCCTACCCAGCCCCACAATACTCTATTCAGCTTTAGTGTGATTCATAACATTTTTCATCACAAAGACAATTACTGCTAGTCAAAGTGTTACTTTGTCAACAACAACAAAAGGCTTATAAAAATGGTGGCTGTTACTATCCAGTAAAATTACAAATAATTGGTAACAAACTATTGTAGCATCAAAATAAAACCAAACTAAAACTCCTGATTTAGAATTCCAGTCAATCGTACTTAAAGCAGAGTCAGGCTGGTGTATAAAATCTTTCCTTTCAGTATTGTGAGGGGCCTGCTGGAATGCCCTGCCCTGGAGCTTACCCAAAGCTCATCTCCAAAAATATCAGCCTGGAGATGTTCCATTCACTCAGGAACTTGCTAAGGTATCTTCATCTTCCAACTCACAGTGACTGAAAGTTATACAGGAGACGTACTTTGCTCTCCAGTCTAGGGGAGTGAATAGTGCACTGCAAGAGGTAAACAAGTGCTTCTTGAGAATCCCTTATTTCCTCTTAATCACTGCACCTAAGGTTTTTGGAAGAGCTCTTCCCTGTTATGTTCAAATACCAGGGAAACAAGTAAACTGTTTTAACAACTTCATGGTTTTCAAAGACAATACAGGGTAAGTCCAAGGCCAAGACCTCATTAGGACCAATAACCCCAAATCAGCACATTAATCCTTAACCCAGTGCTGAGCAGCATACTCTTAGACCTGGACTACTCTTAGGCCTGGACTACACCTAAAAAAAACTTAGGTCATCCTAGCTACCTCACTCAGGGTTAGTTAAGTCAACCTAACCCCTGTAAAGAATTCTTCGTTGACCTAGCTACTGCCTCTCGAGGGGATGAATTTGCTACAGTGATGGAAAAAACCCTTCAGTCACTGTAAGGTGTGTACACAGCAGCCGTTACCATCACACAAATATTAAGTGTAAATTTAAATTGCAAGTAATTACTGACCAATGGGAGAAAAGCTACGTGATGTAAAACTACAATTTTAGATACATTTTTACAAGACACAAAAAGCCCCCTGCTCTTCCACTTATAATAGAAATAACTCTACAGAAATGATGAAACCTGGATAAGGCTAAGATTTAGTCACGGGTATTTTTGGTAAAAGGTCATGGACAGGTCACAGGCATTAAATAAAAATTCACCCCCCATAACCTGTCCATGACTTCTACCAAAAATACCCATGACTAAATCTCTATTTTTGGTGCCCTGGGGCTCTGGAGGGGACCTGTGCTGGGGGCTGACTGCCCCCCAGCTGCTGGTCCCAGGGATCATTCTCTGGCCAGCCTCCAAATGCCCAAGGGCAGCTGCTCCAACTGCCCTGGGACTGCTGCTGCTGCTCGAGCGGTCCCCAAGGCACTCCCCGGGACTGCTGCTCAGACACTCCCCAGAGCCAGCCACACCAGATGCTGTCCCTGTGACCAGCTGCCCGGGGCCTCCCAAGCAACGGCTGATGCAGCTGGGCCAGGAACCGCTGAATCAGCTGGCCCTGGGGGTGCTCCAGCAGCAGCCAGTGCAGCTAACTGTGGGGCACCCAAGCAGATGGCCCGGCTGTTCTAGCAGCCCTGAAGTCAGCCACATCAGCCACTGCGGAAGTCACGGAGGTCGCAGAATCCATGACTTCCGCGACCTCTGTGAAAGAACCACAGCCTTAAAGATGAACAATGTGATTTATCACCGGTGAACTAGCCTGTAGCCACTAGAAGTCTACATATATTTGACACTGTTTTGGAACAGATGTGAAACAACCCCAAAGGCAAATGCTATTAGCAACAACTTGGCAGGGCCCCTTGAAAGAAACATCTTCACTAAAAGATAGCCATCCAGTTCTGATTCACTTTCATAACACTGCCTAACATAACTCACTGCAGTTCTCAAGCATGACAGGCCACTAAAATCCTGCTCATTGAACATAAAATAGTAGGAAGGCACTTAAATGACCAGTTGCGAGTTTCTTTGTCCACTAAGGGCTAACATTTCCCTTTTTACAACACCAGATGACCAACTAAACACTAAACATTAAAGTCCATTCTTTCCACAGTAAAGTAAATACAAGAGGGCCCAGGACACAGACACATGAGCGGAGAGCAGAGACAGTGATCTAAAACAAAGGTTTCTTTTTACTTTAGATTTCATCGCCTCCCTCCACCACTCCCACATTCATTACTAATCCAGAGGCAATAATGTAGGCTTGGTCTACACTGCCAACTCATGTCCATATAATTTGTCACTCTCGGGTGGGGAAAATCCACACTCCGGAGCAACATAATTATACCAACCTAATTCCTGGTATACACGGCACCATGTCAACAGGAGGGTTTCTCCCCTCCACACAGCTACCACTTCTCAGGGAGATGGAGTGCCTACACCGACAGGAGAACTCTCCCATCAGCATAGGGAGTGTCTTCACTGAGTGGGGCAGATGCACTGCTGCAGAACTGTAGGTGTGGACAAGCCCTTAATGAAGGCTAGACTGACAATGCTTTGGTTCTTATCAAAATAAGGACACTTTCCTCCACTAGACAGTCATGGATTATCTGTTCATGAATGAATTTCTGCCAGTAAAGAACAAAAACCAGCCTGCAAATGAATCATTAATATACCTTTTAGCTTCCTGTTCAGTATTTCAGATCTTTTTCCTCCTCTTCTGTGTATTAAGCCAATGGGACAGTCAACTATCTTGTCAGCTCAGTAGACATTCAAGACCCAAGTGCTCTTCTCCCAGATCTTCTGCCCCCTATAGAGGAAGATATTGCCCGCTCATCACATGATATAAAACTGACACAATTCATAATCTGACAGTTAATAACTCTCCCAAAAGCCCACAGAAAATATAAAAAGTAACAACTTGAGACGTTTTAATCCTTTGAAAACTCAAGGGGAGCATTCAATTAAAATAAAAAATTAGGACACATCTTAAAGGCATTCAAAATCTCCATAGATCTATCTATAATAGGTTTCTTTGCTATGAGTGCATATATTCCAGTACTAAAACGCTCTTCCAGCTAAAACTGTTTAATCCCAAAAAGGAAAGGATAAGTAATTTAAAGACCACAGGCTTCCATTTAATGGGTCATGCCTCTGTTCACCAGACCTACTTTCCAATTTCTAGTCATCTAAAAAAACCCCAACAGCTAACATTTTCATCTTTTCAACAAGACTTTGGGATGCCTTTTAAAAAGAATTAATCTGAAGTGTCGTAGCCCTCCATTTGTAGTGGATGCCACACATTTCTCTTTCCAAGTTATTAAAAGCTCGGATTCTGCAATCAGATCCACATGGACTGAACATGTGTGCCTGTGAGGAGCCTCACTGACTTCAACAAGGCTCTGCGTGGGTTAAAATGGTCTATCTGTGCAGCTCCAAATGGAAGATCAGGAACAATGTGAGTACCTGAGTGATCCGTATTTCCATTAGTCCTTTTTATCTATATTGTATAAATATTAATAGCCAAAACACAAGCCACTGAGGCTGTACAAGTTATCTTCAGTGGTGCTTATTTGTGCAAACTCTGCCTGTCCTTCTCTAAAACACCCAGAAGTCTTTTACAAAGTTATTTCCTTTAAAAACAAAAACAAACGGGACAGACATAACTTTATAACCAGTATCCCCACAGCTTTGTAATTTCACATTTTCCTAGTGAATTTCAGAATGGAAATAATGTAAATAAGGAGGCTTAATTTAATTCTTCCATTAGAAAAGCAAGAACGTGGCTTTACTCCATGTTGAGTTCCTGCCTGCTCCTTAACACACACAGAACATAAACCCATTTTATTCACCCTTTTTAGTATAGATTTTAAAAGTTGCATTTTTATAGCCAGGCTCACTTCCTCCTCACAAAAGAATGAATTCTTACTCCCTTTCAAAGTACTTCAGGTTGAGTTTTTGCCACCCATGTTTTTCCACGCAGCAAGTGAATTAGCTGGCTCAGCAGTCTAGAGCTGCACCACTACATGCTGCCACAACGGAGATCACAGGTCAGAGTCCTCACTCTGCAAAATGTCAGGAGACAACATGCCTAACCTAGGGGTGGACCATGAAGCAGGGAGCCAGTTCCCTGAATTATTTTTAATGAACTCCTCTGGGCTGTCACAGGCAGTGCTCTGAATGGCATTGATAGGCTGCAGACAAAACCACTTCTAACCCTCCAAAGAGAGAGGGTGATATATGCCCTTAGGAAGGGAGATGTGAGGGGATCCTCAAAGACCTCATAATATGTATTGCAGCCAAGTTACTGCACAACTCCAGTACCCTGTGCTTTAACAATGTGACCAGAACATGCTTCTTTAAGCCTTACACATATCAAAGTGTTACTGGAAAAACTGTTACACCCGGGCTGATTTTGAACCAGAACACACTAAGACAACAAGCTCTTCCTCTACCACATTAAGCTAGTGTTTGGAAAGCACTGTGAAATACTACTGTACCTCATAAACAGAGACGAAGTGCTAAGTATTACACACAACATCCAATCAATGCCATGAGGATGTTCTGTGGCTCGGGAGGACAGACTGGTAAGGGTCACAGTTTCACTCATCCATACAGACCAACTGGGGCAAGGTTTGAATGGTCCCTTCGGCAGAAATAATGATCTGAAAAGACTGATATGAGGATAAATAGTGGATTCTGAGCAAGACATGACAGACTAGAGAGAAATCTTCAAAAAAGAACATAACTCCATTTTTAAGTGGTTAGACAGGTACATCGCTTTACTAACCCAACGTTAAGAAGCACAAAGCAGTTCATGCAAGGCCACCTGCAAACGTTAGTGCTTTTAATACAGCTCTAACACAATATTCAACGAGGCATTAGAAGAGTTTAGACTACAGCAGCCAAGCGGACTATCGCCAGCTTCCATAGACTTATAATACAAACAGAGGCAGGAAATGAGATGGCCACAAGGTAGAAATAAGTTTAGTGCCAAAAGAGAACGTCAGTGGGAATTAACTGTGAGGGAGCAAACAGACAGCAAGGCTACAGTTAGAGTGAATGGGCAACACTGTAGTCCTGGCACAATAGCAGCCTTGAGCTTCACAACCTCTGACCCCCAACCACTGGCTGGTGGAACAGAAGGGTTTTATACCGTAGTTGATTTGACTCTACCCTGTTTTCTAATCAGAGGATGACACTTGGTCCCAGGAAGTGGATGCCCAAGCCTGCCCAGTCATTAAAATTAGGAAGTGTCTCTTCTGTATGTGGAACCACATACCCTGGTTATTCCAATCTGAAAAGGAGAAAAGAGAGCAGACTTGATGGGAAACTCTGACCGCAATACTCTACAGCTGCCACTGGGGACTTTGTGTCTCTATTCACCTGCTCTGCATGATTCCCACACACCAAACTACATCTTTCAAAACATGAACGTCTACAACTAGGACATACATGACTGGACTGCAGTATCCCAGCAACACCAGTTGTGTCACCATGTGAATTCTGGCTCTTCGAGTATGGGAACAGTATCCCTTGAAGAGGGTTCTTCAGCAGGGGATGCTAAAAAATTAATTTAATTAGGAAAAAAAATAATAGTTATACTAGAGCTGCTGCTACGGAAGAATGAGTCAGCCAACTTAAAGGGCATGCCCTTCACGTCCCTGAAACACCCAAAGTCTAGCCAGCTAACACTGGGACCTGGCTCAGCAGAAGCAATTATCCTCAGGTTGCAGAAAAAATTAGAATTTTACCTCCCAGGTAACAAGTTGTCTCCTGTCACATCCATATACCAAAAGATACGGCCATTCATATGACACTCACTGAGAGGCTGACACCTGGGGACAAGAACTGAGAAGCCAATTCAAAATCTCAGTTCCTTGAACGATGGAAGACGAACTGCTCTCATTTTCCAGGTGAATAGGGGCAGTAACACCAAGGTTGGCTTCTTCCAGTCCAGCACTACTGTTAATACAGGTCTAAAATGAAGCCAAATGGCAGGTTTGGTCTGAACTGAAGTAGAGAATGGGTTAATCCAGAAAGGAAAAAACACCTGTTTACTAGTGACAGTAAGATATTAAGTCTCTAAAACACACCAGTATATATTTTACAAGCACTTTTCACAATGTGCTATTTTTCCTATACACATTAAATCCATGTAAACTGAGCCATAAATATTCAATAATTAGATGCTACTCTTTTTCAGCAGTATTAAGTGTTTGGGAGATCTGATTAAAAACTGTGATTAAGATGGACTAAAATACAGGAAGTATCCCACAGCAGAAAAAAAAAGTTTGTCAGTACAGGATTAAACATGGAAGTGTCAGAAATTGAGAGGTCAGTATTTTCTTTCCATCTGCTCTCCTTTCCCACTGCCATTCCCCATTTAAGAACAGGAGACTGACTCTCCTGCTCCTAACCTTGCTCGCAGACAATGCACAGAACTGCCAACTTCAACTGCTAAACGGAGGATGCAAAGCTCAGTCCAAATTAATAGATGGTGCGGAGAGAAGAGGACAATTCCTATTGCACATGTTTTTCCAAACTCTGTATCCTATAAAAGTTAGCTGAAGTAATTACATATCCAACAGTTACAATGATTATCATGGAATAAAAAAAAAATATATTGTCAAGCAGCAAAAGCGACATGTTGAACGGAAGAGGGCTGCCATTAATATGAATTTTTCCAGGGGGAGGCAAATTCATGCATCAGAAAGATCTGACATTTATGTTGTGACAGGATGAAGGTTTGCAACCCCTAGCAGGACTTAATATTTCTCAGTCTTGCAGAATGTGGAATTACACCATCAAGAATGTAATAATTTTAGATGATCAAAAGCCCAAAGGAGAAAGTAAAGGCAAAGAGCAAATGCCTAGACAGGCTTAATACAATTCAAGTAATATTACTTTGTTTCTTTGCACTACCTTCCCTTCAAGATGCTCAGAGCACATTACTAAAGTTAATTAAACCAGCAAACCCATTTGATAAGCAAGTGTTATTTTCCTAGATTGTAGATTAGCCTGAGGCACAGAAGATAACTAGATTTTGAAAAAGAACTGCATGTACAATATACTGCACATGACGGTGATACTTCCAGTTCTCCCACTATGACACCTCTTACTGAAGCTCAGTTTTCCCTGTCTGTAAATCAAGGATAGTACAAACCAGATAACTGGCAGTTCGCGCTCACAATTATTCCGTTTCATGCACAAACAGTAGCTTCTGCCCAAGTAATCATACAGACGGCTTTTTGTCAAAACCAGGCAACTTCTCTAAAGTCACACAAACTGTCAGTGGCAGAGCTGGAAGATAATGCAGGAGTCCTAATGCCCAGTACTCTGCCATAACCACTAAATGACATTGGCTCTGGTATGAGAGAATGAAAGCTAAGAGTCTGGGTCCCCAATACAAGCCCAATGCTGGTCACTAGCCAAGGGGAACAGACTATTACCTGGGTGCAATAGGTAGGGTGGCATTTACTGCTGAAGATGGTGCTGTGGGTAATGCTGCTGCTGGAGGGTGAGGAAGACAAATCCCCGGTGAAGGGATAATTAGGGAACAGAGACTCTTAACAGCTAGAAAGAGAAATTACTTATTGTGTCATCAGTCATTCCCCCTGCGGCCAATACAAGGATTCGCTTTTCTACAATTTCCAGAGTTCTGTCCAATCTGGTTTGAAATGTCATAAGCAATGGGACTTCCATGTTCCACAGCAACACAGCTCACTGGCAAGGAGTTTTCACTGTAATTCAGTCTATTTTTTTCTCCCATTGCTTCTAGTCATACTCCCAATGTGGTACTCTTTAAATATTCATAGGCTTTTATGTCCCTAACCTTAGTCATCTCTTAGTCAAGCTATGAAGAATTAGTTCTTTTAACTTTTTCCTTATGAGTCAACCCCTACAGCCTCAATCATTTTTGTTGCTCTACTTAGAGCTCCCTGAAATTTTCCACTCTCTCTGGTAATGTAACCAGACAGTAGCACAGAAGCTATCACACAAGAGTCACATGGAGCCTCCCTGCTCGCTGCACTATGATATTATGCCTGTGCAGCCTAGTACTAGGATGTCCTGTTTTGGCTGCTATATGTCACTCCAAACTGATGTCGAGTTTGCAGTTCACTCTCCCCTTTAATCTCTCTTCAGGTTTCTGCATCCCATTGAATGTGCACACTGACAGTTACTTTCCTTCTCCTCAACTCCAAGAAGAAGCCTATCTTCCTGTTATTTCTTGCCTACGTATCCAGAGCCTCTTTAATACTTCTCTATCCTCTCAACGTAGTATTAGCTGCAAATTTCATTAGTGGACCCTTCACTCCTGCCAAGTTATTAATGAAGACGTTAGTGAAGGACAGACCTAACACAGCACACACACACACACCCCTGCCCTGGCTCCACAGACTGCCGTCGAGCATCGCTCTCTGTTCACAGGCTATTAGCCAGTTTCCAGCGCTCACCACAGCCTCCTGCCGGGCTGGCCGGACTTGGCTTGCAGATAAAGTGTCACACGATCACATAGGATTCTGCTGGGAAAACAGCACATGGGCTCGGCTCGCCCGGCAGGGTTACCTGCCCCCCGCTGCTGAGGCTCCCCCTGGAGATGCTCAGTGATGGGAGAGGAGCCGAGGGCAGCTCCCTGCTCCAGGTGACCCCCCGCCGGAAGAAGGGCTGGCCCCGGGGAGGGGGGGCGGATCCTCCTGCCTCAGGGAACGGGACAGGGCATGAGGGGTCCCCGCTGCGGGCTCACAGCCGGGGGACGCCGCGCCAGGCAGGCCCCCGGCTGAGGCAGCACACGCGGGGGAAGTCTCTGCTCCAGGGGCTGCCGGGGGCCCGCACTCACCCTGATCCAGCTGCGGCTTCTTCACCCGGCGCGTCCGGCTCCTGCTGGGCACGAGCCAACCCAGAACTGGAGGGAGGCGGGCAATTCTCGCCCACTCCACCTACCGGAAGTGACCGATGATTTCATCACTTCCTTCGCGCCTCCCGGAAGTTGTCCTCTCACATCACTTCCGCTCAGGCCGGAAAATTCGTGTTCGATTTTTTTCCCCTTTATATGTAATATTCCTTCCCGTTGGCCGTTGATGACGTTTCAAGGAGGTGCTACATCCCGGATTAAATAATTTGCGATTGAGATGTATGTGCCTGACGTCATAGGCAGGCGACGATTGCTGGGGGAAAGTTGCCGGAAGCGCCTGAGGCTCGCGCGTGGTGGGTAGGTAGCAGCGGCTCGTTGGTGCGAACGGAAGGCGGGTCTCAGGTGAGGTGACACAGCTTCCTGTTCCCTCGCCCCGGGGGCACTGGGCCTGGACGGGAAGTGGAGCAGAGCGGCCTCATCTCCATGTAAGGCCCCTTTCCGGGGGGCGGCCCCGGCATCTCCCCAGCGTGTGCGGGGGCATGAGGCACTGACAGGCTGAACGTATAGTGGTGACTCTGGTATCCGGGGCCCGTGGGACACCGGGAGATGGGAGCAGGGTTGCCAACTTCTATCAGCACAAAACTGAAAACCCGACCCTCTCTTACTCCGTTGTCCCTGTTTCGGTGGCTCGCTCTCCCCCACCCTCCATCACTTTCACTGGGCTGGAGGTTGGAGTGCGAGGGAGGTGAGAGCTCTAAATAGGGGTGCGAGCTCTGGGATGGAGCCAGAAATGAGGGTATCAGGGTGCGGGAAGGGGGCTCCTGGCTGGGACAGGGGGTTGGGGTGAGGGCTCCGGCTGGGAATGCAGGCTCTGGGGACGAGGGATTAGGGGTGCGGGAAGGGGACTCCTGACTGGGGCTGAGGGATTGGAAATGTAGGAGGGGGCTTTGGGTTGGGGTGTGGGAGGAGTAAGGGCTCTGGGCTGGGGGTGTTTGGGGTGCAGATGGGGGCTCCAGACTGGAGGGTGGGGCTGAGGGATTCGGTGTGCATGCAGGGTCTGTGGGTTGAGGCAAGGGTTTGCGGTGTAGGGGAGGTAAGGGCTCTGGGCTGGGGGTAGAGATAAGGGGTTCAGGGTGTGAGAGGGGGCTCTGAGCTGGGGTTACAGCCTCGACTGCAGAAGGGGCTCTGGGTTTGGGGGGGGGGGGCTTAGGCTGGGCTGCAGGAGAGGGCTTGGGTTTACCTCAGATTGCTCCTCGTTAGCAGTGCAGCAGGGCTAAGGCTGGCTGGCTGCCTGCCTGCCTGTCCTGGGGCACTATGCTGCACCCTGGAAGCAGCCAGCAGGTTCAGCTCCTGTTGGGGGACAGGAGGCTTTGCAACATGACCTGCTCTCACCTGCAGGCACACCCCCCCCCCCACCGCTTCCATTTGCTGCAGAGCCAGTGTTTGGGATGGGGGCAGCGCATGGACTCTCATGGCCCCCCACGTAGGAGCCGCACCTGCTGGCTGCTTCTGGGGCACAGAGTGGTGCCCCAGGACAGGTAGGACTAGCTAGCTGTTCTTTCTCTAATCACTAGATCTGTTTATATAGCATGGTCTGGACTGAGGGGAAACTGTACACACAATGCACTGGAACTTGGATAGAGAGAAACTTTCCTTATATTGAAGGAGAACAAAATATCTCAAATTGTGACACTGGATCATAAAGTGTAGAGAGTGATTCTGGTTATATTGAATGTTCTGTGGAGCAAGAAACATGACCTCACTATAAAACTTTCTGGGCTCCAGATCTTTATAGTCTGTTGCAGCTTTTCCCCATTGCCTACTAAAGCAAATAATGCTTTCTAGCCATGAATCATAGAATATCAGGCTTGGAAGGGACCTCAGGAGGTCATCTAGTCCAACCCCCTGCTCAAAGCAGGACCAATCCCCAGACAGATTTTTGCCCCAGATCCGTGAATGGCCCCCTTGAGGATTGAGCTCACAACCTGGGGTTTAGGAGGCTAATGCTCAAACCACTGAGCTATCCCTCTCCCCCTAAGCCTCAAATACAGTTGATTCGGGTGTTTTTTTTTACATTTCCTCAAGTAAAGCAAGATTTTGGCTGCAGAATTTCTTTCTAACAATGCATTTCCTGGGGATGACTGCTCCATTCAACACTATTGCCAACGAAGCAAACTGAGAAAAAAGCAAAACATAGTTCATGTCTGGTGTCCACTGAACTGTGACACTAGAATTTGCTATTTATGAACCACTTAGCATCATACTACTGTGAGGCTTGCCTGCCCACAATGACCTAACTTTCAGTGGTGCTGAGCACTGCAGCTCTTGTTAATTTAAAGTATAGTTGTCGATGCTGGGCCTCTCCAGAGATCAGAAGAGAGGCAGAATATGGTTTCATGTTTATCTCACTAGCACCAGCTCCAATCTGTTCTGTAAATATTTACTAAGTATATGCAAGTAAACTTTTTCTTGAATTACCAGCTCTATAAATGCCACATGGAATCCAGAAGTTGATCTGAGTTCCTTCTGGCTTGTGCCTCATCAGCAATGAGGATTTTGGAATCAGAACTTAACACTTTTGTTGATGTGTGACTAAGAATAATCTGAGGCACTAGAGAAGGCAGATAGGGAGAACAGACGTTCCCAGTCTCATAGTACATGAAAATGGAATAGTTTCTCCACCTATGAATGTCCCTTTGTTTCTCAGTGATAAAGAACTGTCATGATCCCAGAAAGCTAAAAAAAACCCTTAAGATATTATAAAATGTTAACATGTTATACATTCTCACCTGGATGAGTATCCTCTAATAGGAAGCCGTGGGGACTAGGATTCAGGAGACCTGCCTTCTGATAACTGCAGCGTCCCATGCTGTATGGTGGTGCTCCAATGAAAGGTGTAATGTAAAATGAAAAGATTATCTTAATAAAACATATCCTAACATCTCTTTTGTTTTAGTCAATCTCCCACTATGGATTCTCTCTTTAAACCGGGTGTCCTCAGCATAATTGCAGGAGTCGCATGTGGAGTGTGCCTGGGCTGGGGCATTCGTGGGCGATTCTTTAGACCATCCAGAGCCAAAATGCCTGTGTTTGCAAATGAGCTGGGGAATGAAGCCAGTATCATGGGAGAGTCTGGAGAATACAAGATGGTGCTGATAGTCCGTAATGACTTAAAGATGGGAAAGGGTAAAGTAGCAGCACAATGTTCTCATGCTGCAGTTTCTGCCTACAAGCAAGTTCAACGAAGAAATCCTGAGCTGCTTAAACAGTGGGAGTATTGTGGACAGCCAAAAGTGGTTCTCAAAGCCCCTAATGAAGAGGCGCTAGTTCAACTCCTTGTTGATGCTAAACAGCTGGGACTGACTGTGAGTATAATCCAAGATGCAGGTCGTACTCAGATAGCACCAGGCTCCCGGACTGTACTAGGGATCGGACCAGGACCAGCTGATGTAGTGGATAAAGTTTCTGGCCATCTCAGACTCTTCTAAGATGAAGAACGAGCCTGAGTTTTATTGGAGCAATTGTATCCTTCAGCACCAAAGTAGTAATGGGGATAAAATCCAAGCTGTTTTCATTTCTATGGTTCTGCTTTAGTAAAATTAAAAAGCATGTCTATCTTTAGACCTTTTCTTGCCTAGTATGGTCACTTTGTTTCTCTTTAAATATCTAACTGCTGGGATCAGCACAATGAATTGCAAAGGAAGAGCAATCCTAAAATTCTCCTTTGGAGGGAGTGGAAGACAAATCCTGAATCAAACAGATGACACCTAAATGTCTGAGACCTAAAATGGTGCCTTTGAGGAGACTGCAGAAGTCCGGTAACCCTGGAACTGTACCATAGCTTACTTTTACAACCTAAAATACCACCTTATGTACTGCAACCATTTCAGCCATCTCTAGCATAAAATACAACTGTTAAATAGCATGCAACACCACTCTAAGACAAAGGGAAAAATCCAGTATCCAACAGAATTTGCAGGGGAAATGGTAGGTGGGTAAGATGTCACTACCCATGCTGAAAGAGCAAGCCTAACCTCACTATTCTTTGGAAGAGTACCGAGCAATGTTGGACGGTGGTAACTTGTTAGGAGCTTGACTTTAAGCTCAGTAAACCAGAGTGAAGAAAGGTTCTGAGACCAATTCAGCAGAGTTTCTTTCCTTTGCCACTAAGGTACTTAAACAGTCAGGTTCTCTTCTCAGTTCCACATACAAGGCAGCTGAAAAAAGAGGGAGGTTCTGATTTCCTTGGAGACTAGCATGTTGGAACAGGTCTGAGGTCACTGATTGCTTCCCTCCCCATCCAATATCTGGCTGTTGTGTTTTAGCTTGCCCTGTGCCACCAGGGCTAACTGCAAATTAAATGTTTTAGAAGAGTATCTGGAAAATAGCTCCCTTAATCGTTTGAGGTATGTACTTGGGGAGATGAAATAACAGTAGAGCTCTGAAACCATAACTGTGACCACGTTAGCAACTGTCTCTACATGAAACATTTATGCAATAAATCAACTGATGCAACATCATGTAATCAAATAAGACTGAAGCTCAACCCCAATTGCAGCCTTCTATCCTTGCCTTTAAGAAAATAGTGAAAAGCAACAGGTGGCCTTTGATGTAGGGTGCAAGCCATGTTATTGCACTATCCCCTGCTGGTTGGCTTGTGTAATGGTACTTGGATTGAAAGGAAATTGGAACCCTGCCAACTAGGTTAAGCCTCTCTCCACCATTCCTTGTATCATATCAGTACTAACTAGAAATTAATGTGAAAATTATTGGAAGGTGGATGTACCTTGCACCCCATTTCTCTCTTTGTTGAGGATTATTTTTTGACTCATTTCTTTGGGTTTGTTTTTACTAGGAAAAGTGGTCATGTGTAGGCTGGATTTAGCTAACTAAAACCAATCTCTTTGACTTTTTCCTGGTGTAGGTTAAGGGTAACACCTTTTGCCAGTCAAGTTGTAGCATAGGGTAGAACAGCCCCATAAAATGGAGCAAGAGGCATTCTACTGAATCTACACTAATGTAAAGGTTGAATTTTGTCCATGCTGTTAGAGCAGCAACCTGTGTTGTAGCTGATCATAGTTGATGACAAGGCTATGGTTATTGGGAAAACTGTCCTTTAGTGGTTAAATTTAATTCTTGAAAGTGAGGTCTTGGGGGAGAGTTAAGGTAATTGCTCATTGTTTAAAAGTCTCAGGAGGGGGGGGAAGCACAGCAGTGCTTTCTAAACAACCTAAATAAGAAGGGGGTGGAGAATGAGACAGTGGGTGAGTTTAGGCCAATCACTTTCTAAATTAGTGGCAGAGGTAAGAATAGGAGCTGTCTCCTGAGCCCTCACCCCAGTGCCATATCCCCTGCAGCATGGCACAAGGGGGTGGTTAGGAGATTGTTCTGGGTGGGGAAATGTATGGCTTAAATTCAGCCTAGCTAACCCAAAAGGTAATTGGTGTGGGTTTAAGGAAGACACTAAGTGACCTGCAGGGGGACTTTAGGGTTCTGATATTCAGAAACTAAGGCTACTGTTCTGCAAGCACAGAACTTGGAGGCACTGAACACAAGGCTATATTGCCAAGGCAGATAAGTTTGTGCTTAAGGCATTGATCTAAGCCTTTGTAAAAATGAGGAAAGCAATACTGACCTGTGTAAAGTGTTTTGAGATCTACCACTAAAAGTGCTCTAAGAACTAGAGATTACTTGGCAGTGGACAGGGAGCCTCCCTGATGTGGGCACAGAAGCCTTCCCTAGTTGATTAAAGATAACTTGCTGGAACTTCCCTTCACATTGAACCTACAGGGACAGAACATAGAGCACATGCAAAGTTTTTTCACAGAGCAGCATTGCCTAATAAGAGTTGCTTAGTAGGTCATAGAGCTAATGTGTTAAGATTATAGAAACCAAGAAGTTGCACCATCCTCTTACCCTAAGTTAATGCTGCTTCAACTAAATTAATTCAATCTTCATGGGTAGAGAGGAAGAAAAATACCCAAATACTTGTTTGAGTCAGCTTGTAACTAAATCTCAGCTCTGAACTGGGCCTTGATCCCCTTATCTAATATAGTCTATCTAGCCTGCTGTAATGATTGCTAGTTTTATGACCCTTGTCCCCGCTAAAATGTAGAAAGGGGACACTTGAGAAGGCCCCAGACCACAAGCTGTTGGAAGATACACACCTTCCTGTTGAGTGTATTTTGACTCTAGAGCAGCTCTCATCTGTTGTGGATTCAGCTCTAACTCTTAAGTTAGTTATGGCTGAAGAGCACCTGGTGTGGATACAAAATTTAAAAAGACAGAAGACAGACCTTGCTCAGGTAAAGCTCAAGTCTGGTTGAGAAGTGGCACAGGTAAAGCTATGGCAGGGTGCCTATAGCACAGGCAGGAATGGTTAAATTCTTTGACAGTACTTCAAAGCCAATAAATGCTTATTTCAGACATCAAACCAGAAAGACACCCAGCCCCTCAAGTGTAACTGACCCTACAGCTGGTAAAGAACTTGCATAAGCTGCTCTCACAAGAGAGCTGTGAGACAACCTGAATTCTTCCAGTTGTCCAAGTTAGAGTTTCAGTAGTGGTTACCAGAGGCCAGAAGCCATAATAGCATATAAAATCAACTTACTTGCAGTTTTTATTGTGATGTGAAGGTTTTAGTTTGCTTAGCAATAAGTTAAGCACAGCTTTAAAAACTGGAGTTGAAGATTGAGCACTACCTTCCATGGAAGGTAAAGGTAAGTTTCTCTTGTACAGGCACATCCATTCTTGTTAGGAGGGTGGTCTCTCCACTCCCTCACCCATGACATAATTGTCAATTCAGTTCATGTTTTACAGGCACATGTGCTTTATTCCTGAACCTGTCTTGGTACAGCAGATTGATGTAGTGGTTCTTCTAGTGACATTACATCGACTCACTCAAATAACAGCAGTTTAGAAACAAACTTTCTTCTGAAAGGTCTACATACCTATTTTGCAAATGAATAAGAACCAGATCAGCCTGTTTAATCAGGATTTTCACTGTTACCATATCCATTTGACAGGGGTAAGCTGGATAAATTTACTGGATGGTTCTAGAGACCACTAGTGGAAGGGAGGTGTTAGTTCAGCCTCAGTTGAGTGCAGTCCTGGTGTTCAGATGGAACCTTGTTCAGAGCAGAATGTACAAGCACCTGGCTTAGTGGGTCCTATTACCACAACAGTAATAAGGAACTGCCATAGGGCAGCTACAAGATGTACACACCAGTGGAACAAAGCAGAATCTGTAAATACATAAAATACTGAGACAGTTTTGGGAAAGCCTGTAGTTCCTATTGCTGGACTGTGGGCCATGGTTATGAAGTACCATAACTATGTTCCCTAGTTACTAATGGCTAGTTTTAACATGCAGTATAGTCATCTCAGGGAATTAGTTTAACAGTTTCCTTCCACTTCAAGGTTACAACTAAATGTGTAAGCTGTGTTCTGGGTGGTGGTTCTCCCCTTTGAAAAGCCCCAGGCTTAAACTTAAACTGAGAAAATTTGTTTAAAAAAGTGTCCCCTGTTGGTAGCTCAAGAGTAAGCTTATCTAGCCTCTGATTTACATAGTAAGGTAGAGTTTGTCAGATTAAAGCAGCAGAACCAAGGTTTAATATCATGCCCTCACCACATGGCGCAAAACAGGAAGAGAAAAAAAAATAGTTTCCCTCCCAGTCAGATGTTTTACTTCCCTAGGTTTTAAGAACCCTCTGTACACCAAAAATGGGTACAAGTTTACTCTTTCATTACTTGCTCTGCTCTTCATGATCACCTAGGAGTTAAGAAAGGCTACCCAAACCCTTGAGATGGTCTGATTTGTCATGACAATTTGAAGCAGTCTAGCTTTACAGCTCCACTAAATCGAGTCTGATCATCTACAGCTATCTAGCCAGTACACTAGTTGGGCAAGCTTCCAGCTTTGGCAAAATTAGCTCATCTGTACATTTTAGATAGAGGGGACCCAACCAAGCCTCTTGGTGCCCCTGCCATAAACGGAATACAAATTAGATTGCCTGCAGAGCACTCCTCACCCCACATTTCTGGGAAAGGTCCACCTCCACAGCAGCCCATGTAACCATGGCTTAGCACTCCACAGGTCAAGATGAGTCATTTTGGAGTAGAAAAATGAATTCTAGGCTGAGGATCCCTTTCAGAGAATGCTGTACTGCCAGCTCCTCTACTCCAAACAAAGCTAGTCAGCTGTGATAAGGAGATGGAATTGTGACAGTATGGCATTAGGGAAAGTTGTCTCAAGTAGCAAGACGCAATGCATGCAGTGCTTATACGTCACAACCACGTTCGGGGGTGGCTCTATGCCATCCCAAGCACAGCAGACAGGCTGCCTTGGGCAGCTTGCCTGCTGGTCCCACGGATTCAGCGTACCCGCCACCGAATCCGTGGACTTCCTGCAGGCAAGCGACTGACTGCAGGAAGGCTGCCTGACTGCCACCCTCGCAGGGACTGGCAGGGCACTCCCACACTGGTGCCTGGAGCTGCTGCTGACCACCTTAAATGCAATTTAGAAATCAAAGTAGATGCAGATTATGTAGTACTGCTGACATGTGCCACCACTGAACCACTTAATAGATGGGCTGCTGCATTCTGCACCAGTTTAAGTTTTCAGATAGACTCAAGACGCAGTCCCCTGTAGAACATTGTAACAACTTAGTCTTAAAGTGACAGACCTGATTCATCAAAATGAAAGTGATAAGGAAAAAGCAAGGGAGTGGAGCACACTTAGATTTAAAATTTGTTTCAGTAGAAGCTGGTTTTAACAAAATTTGTAATCAGCAGCTATGATATTAATTGTGCTATAGCTGAAATAGAAATGCTAAGTTTTCAGGAATTGATTTGGTATGGGTATCAGTGCCTCTAACAGATGCATTAAATTACATACTCAAATATGACAGTATTCAGCATTGTCAAACATTTAAGTCAATTTTATTTGAAGCTAAATATATTAAGGCAACTTAACATACCTAAAACATGATTTGTCAATTTAACTGAAACAGACTACAACTCTAAAGTATCTCCCAGTCAAGATGCTGTAGCTGACCACATGTAGCCAACTTTTGAAAAGTGCTGTCTGGTATAGTCCTCGCTATAGGAAAAGCATTAATACATATTTACCGCATAATCCATCAGTGCAAGACACTTTCCAATAGTCTCCAGTCTCACAATTTGTTTTGCTAAGATGATGGCCCCTCCTTTAACCTAGGAATGCTGTCTGAACTGGGGCCCCTGACACCAAGTGAACCATTGAGAGCAACCATTCCAGTAGATAGTTTTGAAGAGAAAAGAGATACACAAGTGAAAACCACCACTATACAGGATGTCCACAGTCCAGTAATTTATTTTTAAATTTGAGTAATTTCAAATTGCACAGACAAAACTGAACAGCAATATTTTGTTTGAATTCTCTCTTCTGTACACTCAAAACAGTGATCTAAAACACCACAATATCCAACATACACAAACCTCAGGGCAGGGTTAGTAAATACACAAATTGGAATCATGGTGCTCTGTTCCCAAATGGAATGATCCCACAAAAAAGCACAGGATACAGCACAAACGTAAGGTCATCTGTTACATATGGAGTGAGCAAAAAACACTAGCATTTCTGTAAGCAAAAACTGGAAAACCTGCATAGGTTAAGGGAAATTTTACTCATTTTTAAAGATCAGGCAAGGTTGTCCATATGCATTTTTTAATCATTTTAAGAGCTATGCAATCCAGAGTAGGATATGCTGATTAGTGTTGTCTGTCATTGGCAGTCTTGCAAGTTCAAATACAAATCTCTGCTTTAGCATTTTCTTTGAATATACAGTGAGACTTAAATGCATTTAGATAGACAGTACATATTGTAAGCTGCTCACATACACTAAACGCAAGATTCAATATTGAGTTTCTTAACACTACAGAGTGCAAATTGCAATCTCCGCAACAGCCTGTTTTAATGTTAAGAAGCAGTCCTGCAAAAAAGAAAGCCGACTTGAACAAAAACAAGCTATTCCTCTTTTCAAAGTAAAATCTAAATGACATGGAATGTGAAAAAAGATTGAACATAGGTGTGATCCAAACAGTTTGTGCTAGAAACCCATAGTCCTTCATGAAATAAAGGTTACAAGAACACAAGGCAAAATGCTTGCTTTTCTCTGAGTTGAAGCTGGGAGGGACGGTGGAATTTCAATAAGAAAATATGCTAGCTCCAGCTTGATTTGCACTGCACCTTACATGGTGTACCCGAAACCAGGCTGAGGCTGCCCATATGGAGGTGCGGTGTAGCCATAGCCAAAAGGTGCCTGTGGGGGAACTGCAACACTGGGTCCTGCTGTCAACATTAGTTGTGGCTGACCTGAAAATAGGAAGAGCAAAATTATTTATAACTATTTCAGTCTGCTCTAGCTACTAAAGTTTGCCTCATTTCTACTCTTTCCCAGGAACTGTAGAAAAGATGTACAATAATTCATTTACAATAATGCTGATAAAATACATTTAGGGAATGAGATTACCTGCAGAGGTCAGGCTATTTCTGACCACCTCAACATTTTACAGAGTCCTTGGTAATCTACCTTCCCTTGCTTTTGAGTTTTCTATAAGCGAGGCAGAACATAAAGGAGGTATCCTCTAGAGATCTAAGGAAGTACATGGATTTAGATACTTTGCTTTAGTTTTTAGAAGCTACTTGTAGCATCTATTGCAGGAGATGGAATGGCAAGTAAGTTTGCTTCCCTATGATGCAGTGAGCTGTTTATCCACCTTAGGGCTGGGGGTCGATGTAAGATACGCAACTTCAGCTACAGGAATAGCATAGCTGAAGTCGACATCTTATTTTGACGTCCCTCCCATCCTCATAGTGCAGGATCAACAGCTGCGGCTCCCCCATCAACTCCGCTTCTGCCTCTTGCCCTGGACAAGTTCCAGAGTCTATGGGAGCATGTTCAGGGATCGATTTATTGCATCTAGATGAGACGCAATGTATCGATAGCTGATCCAGCGGGTAGCGTGGACATACCCTACACAATGTCCTAGCCCAGTCCCTCTAATCCCTGATCAGTTTGGATTAGTCTTGATCATGCATTCTTTAGGTCATGGACTGTTTATATAGTGGCTCACCACAATCAGGCCCCAGCCTAAAATTTACACCCAAGTGCTGTAACAGCCTTCTGTGTACTCCCACTTTGTCAATTTTACTGCAAAACCAACTAAGTAGTGAGGAAGGCAATAGTGTATACTCTAGGGACTTTGAGGCATCTTCTAGATACTCACAGTAGCTCAGGATTCTGGTCCCAGAACTGTTTCTGGCTAGGTTCTCTTGAAAAAGTTCTTTATGTTCCAATTTTAGAGAATTATCACAAGTTTAGGGATTAATAGTATGTGTCTATGTAGAAGTCCACCCAAGACTGTCTATAGTTATTGCCACAGATCAGAGTCTGAATCAACCCTCCCACAGCAGAGCAAAGTTTGATACTTGTGTTCTTTTTTGCTTCACAGAAGGTTTATTCATATGGTAGTGCCCAAAGACCAAGCAAAAATAGGACCCCATTGTGCAAGGCACTGCACAGAGGGACAAACATTCTTTTGTCCAAAAGACTTACAATTAAAAATAGCTGCACATGTGGGAGGATGTTATGCTATAATAGCAAGTTAACAATGTTAAGGTGGCAATTGTTACTTTTTAGTTGGGGTGGATTCAGTTAGGAAGGGGGGGGGATTAGCTAAAACATGGAGAGTGGGGAGGGAGGCACTAAAGGGGAGACAGGTGTGGAATGAAGCTGAAGCAACATGTACTTCTCCAGATTTCTAACCCCCTGGAGTATGGTTAATATTTACCTTTGGTAAGAGTTCCTTGACTGTGTTGGGGTGTGTGATTTGAGAGGGCTATGCAATCTTCAGCCAGCCTCCTACAAGGGCAGTGAAGCACCACAAACTGCTAGATTCCTTCCAAAGCAGACTTGGCAGAGTTAAGTGTAGAATTTAGACACTGCTGGTCAGACTACAGTCTCAAACCAGCACCACCCTGCTTAATTAGGTGAAGCTTCCCAGTTTCAGGGCTAGTTCTTTGATACAGGTAGGGAGAAATGGGTTGTCAGTATAAACACATTGACCTTTGGAAGGAATATCAATACCAATGTTTAGTGCATAATTGTATATCTGGACATTAATGCACCGATTATTAATAGCGATAAGTGAATCAAAAGAAATGTTACCATAAACAATAGGTTGTGTTTCTGTAGCTTGCTCCTCTTCCTTTCTCAGCGACTCTGAGGCATCCAGTTTATCCACCTGGAAATATGAAAGCCCAAAAATTAAATGACCACCTCTCTATAGAAAAGAGATACTTATCTTTTCTGGCAGAGACGTGGAAAAGCCTTCACGTACATTAACCACTCTCAAGGAAAGACCACTGCTTACAAATTCAAAGAAGCAATGTTGGTACTGCTGCAGTCAAGTTTGTCTCAGCATTTCCATGAGAGGCCCCTTGAAGGATTTACAGGACAGCTGTAAAAGCTCACACCAGGCTGAAATTTGGCATGCAAATTTTTCCCAGCCTGGAGAAACCAATTAGTTTTTTTTAATCCTTGACCATGTTTAAAATACTGTAAGGAAAGTTCACTAGAGTCATTTTAGTGCTCCAGCAGCTTTAGACTGTAGAGAGAAAGTTCGTCAATCTAGTGTGATAACATAAGATCGTTCAACTTGGTACACACACACACACACACACACCCCTCAAGAGTGTGCAGCAACTGATAGATCAGTTCATTCACAATAACTAACCCTTGAATTAGACAAACATCTCCAGGTCTAGAATTTCTATTAAGAGAAAATTCTTACAAGGGCACAGAATAGTTTATGAATATCAACAGTATCAGTCCACATCTGACATTTCACTTGAGCATTAAGAGGTTAGTTTCACTAACAGCCCTAGGGAAAAAGTCAGTCTGTTCACTCATGCAGTTTGACTTAAACAAAGTCAAGACTATGGGGCAAGTTCTTCAGAACCATGCTGCAGAGAGCAGAATATCAGAGCCTAGGTGCACAAATGCCCAGCTCCCACTGTATTTACACATGGAGGACAGACTAAGTCAGATGTGTGGATCAGAGAAATGATTTGGGGCAAAGAACAGTGTTTTCACCCTGATCATGTTAGGGTGATTGAAGACTAGTTAGGTGCACGCTAAGATCTAGTGTATTTGTTATTAGCTAGCTAGTCTTCCTCCTCTCTTCCCCGTCCCCCCGAATAGAAACTATAGCTTTGTAATGGGAAATTGCTTATATTTAACTATTTGATACCACTTTATTAGGAGTCCTCTAGCTGCTATATATACTCATAATAGCTACCACAGAGACAGACAAACTTCATCTTTGGTATCATGCGTAGAAGACTTATGAAAGTTACTATTTGCAGTTATACTAAGGTGGTGTCATAGTGCCAGTACTTTCCTCCTTAAGTATTTACAACTCAAAGGAACACAACCCACAGATGTCAAATCTGCCATCTTTAAAAGAGATGACATTTTTGTCCTTGATATTAAGCAGAGTTCTGAGAAGGTCATTTCCCTAGTTGGTACTCCAAAACTTTGATGCATGCTAGACGTCCATGAGACCATTTAAAAAAAAAGTGTGCACTCAGTTTGGCAAAAGAACTAGCATCGGTTGTAAACATTCTGAAGCAAGCCGTCCTTCATCCAGAGAAGGAACCAACTACATTTATGGAGTCTAATGGTTTTATGAATCCACATTCACTTGTGACCCAAGTTACCAGGCCACAGTTCATGCATAGAATAGACTTCAGAAATACAGGTATTGGCATTTGAGAGTTGTAGCATCTTTCGCTCAAACATCAGGGGTGAGTAGCAGAATCTTGTTTTGAGACATTAGCAAAACACCTCACTGAAGAAAGTCGGTTGTCAAGTTAGATTCAGAAGAGAAGGAATGCCATTAAAAATCTTAAATTGCACTCAACATTAAGTCTGTTTCAAGAATAAAATGGGATTAACTAGAATAGCTGGGAATATTGGAATGCTCAAGCATAGATCCAGATAGGCGCTGCATAGGATAGTGGGGTATTTTGCAGTAGCAGCAACAGCTAAGCAGAAAGTTTCAGGTTTCCATATATTTGGCTAACTCCTAGCCCAGAATATTCTGTTTGAAGTCTCTAATGTTTGCCTTTCCTTTATCTGACCTGGTTTAGATGCCTCCTTAAAAAACGAGCTTTATTATGAACACGAGCTTGTTAAAGGTCTGAAGACAGTGATCCTTATACACCACTTGATTAAGCATCACTGGCTTCAGTGCCCTGTTACAGTGCTTTAGTAAAGTAATAAAATTGCATTAAAAAGGCTTTTCCACAAAGACTGCAATAAGCTGCAGAGGAAAAGTAGTAACATGCGTTCAATGTTATTTTGGTGTTATGTGTGGATGAAAAAGAGGCAAGAGTACTGAAGCAAGTAGTGAGATCTGAAGATGATTGCCACACAGGCTCCCCCCAAAAAAGCCACACGCAGCCCACAGCAAATGCTTTGTAGCTCCAGGAATAGTGGGATGTAATTGCAATGACTGTTGTACATGCTCAGTTTAATAATGCAGACACTGCAGTTCAATTACCTTTTTTCCACACACACGCTTTCTTACTGCCTCACTTACTAGCTGCTGAAGGACTTCACGTGATGCATTTTACTCAGGTTAGCCTTGAGTTCTAGTGGTGACTAAGATGGATGTATAAACACAGCAGAAGGTAGTTTGTACTGAATTAGTCTTCAAGCCACTTACATAAGCTTGCTTGCCCTTTGCCCAACCACATTTGACAGACAAATGTTACACGAACTATGCCAGCATGGCTCATGTTCCATGGAAAATTGGGAGTGGGTATAGGGTACAGAAAACAGATGGACAGAAGCTTTGGAATCTGCCCTCAGGCTGGGCATAATTGAGCAGTAATAGGCAAGTGCCAGAGAGGCATCAAAAGAGTTCAAGTTTTAGCATTACCACTGTTTCAAGGTTTCTTTTAAGAAAGGTAGCAAGAGGTTGGGCTTTTAAGAAGCTGAAGAGCCCTGAAGGCAGTCTTCACTTGTAGCTGAGCAAAAGTGTGTCACAAGAAGTGTAAATAAACCTTAAGCTATTGTAGCAAGTCTTAAGTTACTGCATGGAAACTGACTAGCACCATAAGAACTGGAAACCTGAAGAAACATGAGGAAAAGTCTCTTCTGAAGCAGCTAGTATCTATTCTGCCTACTGTCAGCACACACATTACTAAGAATGAATAAATCAGAGTGGATCACAGTCCTTGTAAGTTTGCAAAAATTGCTGCTAAAGAATAATGTGCATAACTTCAGTGTTAAGCTAGAGTCTCTGGCTGGAGTTGGAATAGCTTTAGCTACTGCTTTTTGTGGAGGAAGTAGCTATTATCAATTCCTGCTGTTTGTACAGTCCATTTCTTCTGCACAGTATTGGTCAATATTAGTATCTTTAAATTAGTACTCTGACTGTGATCCAACTGATCAGCCTTCTGCCCTTCCTGAAGAGAGTCTAGTAGCCGATTAGTAGCAAGTGTATCTACTTTTGTCCTACAGTTCTAACTATTGTAGTTAATCTGCAGAGGCTTTAGTGAGATTGTTGGGGAAAAAAGCAGTAGCAGCAGTGTAGTAAAGGTAGAAAGGAAAAAAACTCATGCAGTTTCTTTAGACTTAGTCCTCCAGACTTAAAGATGGAAAAGAATCAACTTTCACCTTTTCCTTTATTCCATCAACCTGCAAAGGAATTCAGAAGTGCAGCTTAGAAAAAAATCAAATTCCATATGTAGCGTATAACGGTAGAATTAGCAACATAAGAATCAGGGAAGAAACAGTTAAATTGATAAGATACAAGAGACCAAAAAAAGTAAACAAACTAAACACCAGAAGTATCTGCTTCAGAAAGCCAACTGTGGTTTGTATTGGTTACTAGTACTTATTGACTGATAAGTCAAACTAAATACACAATAAGGTAAATCCTTTTACAACATTTATACTAGAGGTTTAATATATGCACTGACAGTTGTAATTCAAGACTAGCACACTCAAGTTAACATTGATATTAGTTTTGACAGATGTCAAAGTATCCTATAACCACTAATAAGATACATTTGAAAGTTGTTTCTAAAGCACTAACACCAGTTGCTTTCTGCCAAAAATTCTCTGCACTAGTTTGACTCTGCAACAAGTAGCTCTAGAATAGCCATAAACACACACATGAACATTAACAGGCAAATCCTGTGTGCAATGAAATATGTTTTAATCACTCAAAATAAGATTACCTAGTAGTCCCTAGCTGCAGAAACTTTATCATAAAAATTCAGGAGTCCAAAGAATAAGATGTATGGAAAGTGATTGACAAAAATGCTCTAAGGCAGTGTAGCTGAAGTTGTCCAAGAAAAGTCCTGTGACACTGAAATTGAAAACACTACTAAAAGTGAAAAGGTGCTACTGTTAAATAGCCTATGGCTTTTTCTGGAGGTTTATGCACACATGAAGTAAAGCCCCAGAGGAAAAAAAATTCTTATATAGTCTGTCAGATTTATCTGGAGAGTCCTGCTGGAAGGAAAGCATCCTGAAAATAAAAGGAGTTTCTTCAAACAGAAGAGCAAGCAAGAGTGAAAAAGGCTAGTTAAAACTAGAGTTGAGTGTCTTATGGAACTAGAACCATACATGTCCTTGAATATATGTTCAAGTAGTCTGCTTCATAACACTTAAATTTGAGATTCACCCCAAAATGACTCTAGATTGAGAGGATTACAATTTGTCATTGTATTTCAATTCACTGTATCCTTTGACTATTCAAGTAAATTGCTCAGCTATCCAAAACTATTTTTCACTTAAGAGCATGGCAGATATGTAGATTCAAGAGTATCTATAAAAACCATCTTGTTCTAATACTCCTGTCCACTGGGGGGGGAGAACCCCCACACACAGTTATCTGGGCATGCTAACCCATAATACATGGGTAGTTTCCAGACTTCTTTAGTCTAGGGGGAAGAACAGTTCGACAAGGAGAAAATTTTGTAGCAAGAATCACATCATTTATGTTGAGCAGACAATTATTACAGATGCAGGTTCTTCTAACTGGTAGCTAGTGGGGGGTGTGGGTGTTTCATTTTCCCTAGCAGGGATCACTTAAGTGAAGCCCCTTGCCCACAATGAACTGAAAATAAGAGTGAACATAAGGCAATCATTTGACAAAGTCAATATCAATGTTAGTGGCAGGTGATAACAGTCTCAACCAACAGCAATAGCTCTTACCTTGGTCAAGTACTCCTTCATGACCTGAATAAAGTAGGGCATGGCAAAATCCATGATGTTGTGCCTCCATGCAGTTTCCAAGACAACATCTGGCCTTAGAAGGTCATAACAGGTGAAGAGACAAGCTCCAAAACATTCTCTCTTTTCTTCCTGCAAGAACCACTGCAGCAATTCTTCTGCTAACTCTGTATCTTTGGATTCTGAAGCATATTGCATTGCATCCTAGAAGACAAGAGAACCTCTCATTTAAAAAAAAAAAAAAAAAAAGAAGTGTCACACCTAACACACTGGAGCAGGAACTATGCTAGGCATACCAAGTTTGGTCAAAGCAGTAATGAGCCATTCCAAAATAAAGCCACACCTCACAACTTTACCTTGGGGATTTAGGCTTCCAAGATGCAAAAACAGCTTAAGTGCATTATAGCAATACTATCAGAGGGGGCAGGATCACAGTTACTAGTATTAAAGCCGTGTGAACATAGGTCTACATAGCTTTAAGTGTTATATTTTCCAGTCTGTTACCTTGTATAGTCTGTCTTTCTTGCAAAGTTCTACACTCTGTTTCCAGCGATTGTTGCCTTTAAAGAGATATGCAGCAATTCTTCTGAACTCAATCAGCTCGTGCTTCTCCAAACGCTGAGCAAGGGAGATGTTGTCAAAGTTGTCATAGGCATCTATAGATGTCCTAAGAGCCTGAATTAGAATAGAATTAGTCAAACTTCAGTGCTTAACCGTACCAGAGAAGATCAATTTATGTTTTAGATAACATTTGAGCTGTTTGCAGAGTTCCTTTGCTCAAAACTTTTGAGCAGATTTTCAGATATTAAGTAATCCTGCAGTCTTTGTTATTGCAGTTAGTAGATGCGTAGTTACACCAGTTTATCTGTACCAATTAGCATGCACAAAAGAAAGGTGTTGTAAACAAGGCACAAAATTAAAAAAAAAAAAAAAAAAAAAAGCCTACCTGATAGTCTTCTTCTATAATGAAGAGATTATTCAGAGACTCATTCACTGATTTGTTGTTGTGGTTTTGAACTGAGCGCAAGTAGGGTTTAACAAGTGGAAGCTGTTTAGTCTTTAAGAGAAGAAGTAGTTTTGACATGAGAATCCTGAATATAGCAGCATAACACACTATAAGCTTGTAGATTTATCTGTGACAAACATTCACTGTCATTTACTCAACTGGAGTCAAAAACCTTTAATGTAGCCAAATGCTTCATCTCCACTTGTAAAGTCTTTCATAATTATAGGAAAATAAAATCAAGTTACCTTACTGAAGAAGTTTACAGCACGAGTATGATCCAGCCGGGGAGACAGCACCATCAGCAGATCATTGAGCAACAGGGGTTTAAATTCCAAATAAAACTGGATTGCTTTATAATACAGCTCCACATTGGCCACCTAGAGACAGCAGAGAGGATCATTTGATGTTCTATAGGGTTTATATAATTTTCTGCATGGGTTTTTCTGGTTCATAAGCAACTTCTTTTCATTAGAGGTAAAGCTACCTGAAACATGCCTACTCGTATTAAGAAATTTTGCTTTAGAGATTTCAGATTTGCTCAGTGTACTCAGTTCCTTTTCTGTGCTATTTGATTAAATATAAATCTTCAAAGGGTAATCCAAACAGTCATTTGTGGCATTAAGTCTACTTGGCATTTTACCATGTATCCAGGGTCCCTGACAAGCTTAAGATAGTGATGTAGAGGAAAAAAAAGTTATGCTGAAACTAGTACCAGTTTTTAAGCTAGGATAGCTTCTAATCAGGGGACCATTAGCTAGAATACAAATGAAACATGCAGAACTGTGTTGTCTTTAAAGAGGCATCTCTCTCACAGGATCAGGCAGTACCTTGGTGATGATATCTTTGAACTGTCCTTCTTTCCATGCATCTGTTGGGTGATTCATCATTGTGATGATGGCATTATCATACTCTTCATATTTATCATACAAGAACACCAGCTCTGCCCAAAGATGGGCTTGTTCTGCAGCTCTTAGAACCTGTACACAGAATTTAAGTGTTTAAATACAAGTTTAATAGATCAAAATAAATACATTTAAGGCCAGAAGGGGCCATGATAATCTAGTCTGACCTCCTGCATAACACAAGCAAGTGGTTTTCGACCTGCCGTCTGTCATCAATAGCTTTCAGCACTCTTTCAGCTTTGAAATCCAACACTTAACTTCAGAGCACTGATTTACTTTCATCTTGGTATTTCATTAGTGTTGAAGCTCAATAGATCAGGTGGTTTTATTATATTAAGTGTGAAAATCCTGTACTTTTATTAGCTGTCCAGAACTGCTTAAAGACACCTCATAGTTTCAAGACTTACCTTGGGAATGTTGACTCTGGACCAGAATAGTTCCAAGTGCTCCCTCATCTTCTGAGGCTTGAATTTGGAGTAGAGAATTGCTAGCTCTGTAAACATTCCCATGTGGGCACGCTCAAGTCCCAGTGCTGCTTCCAACATAGTTATCAGCTCTTCAAAGTATCCACGATCCTTAAAAGACAGGTGCAGTTAAAGACCTGCTGTAGCAAGAAGTTAGGTACTAAATGGATAAGAGACAGTATGCCAAGTTTGAAGCAAAGGTGATTCTGTAACACTGAGTTACAACAGCATCTGTACAGGTTGATGCTTTCAGTAGCATTAGAATCAGAATTATCTAGCATATGTTCTCTTCATTACCTGGTAATAGTTGATGAGCTCTTCCAATTCATCTGCATGCACTACAATATGAAGTCCACACATCTGGGCTAGACGGAATTCTTTCCCATCAACACATGCAAAGCAAACCTGAAATTCAGGGGATAACAATTAAGTTTTGTCCAGTTTATGAAAAGCACAGCTCTATCCAATTGTATACTGAAGAGTCTTGTCAACATAGGTATATTAGGATTTAAACACTATCAGTAAGACCTCAGAGGCAACCTCCTTTGGATATTTTCCTGAGCTGAACTCTTAAGACAAGGTAATTTACCTCTTTCCATGTTCGAGTGCTGTTTGCTTTCCGAGCACCATCAACAGCTGCTTGGTATTCACCTAGGTGAACCAATGTGGATGCCAAACGGCCAAAGTTTGACACGTTATTATACAATAGCTTAGCAGCATCATACATCTTCTCATCATAGCAGCGATCACCAACCTAAGATTAAATTGAAACATTAGTCTAATGAAGCCACAAATACTTATAACATGAATAGAATTTTCTGTAGTGACAATGGATTTTATTTTGAGATATTCCTCAAGTTAGATCCATCCCCAAGTCTGAGGAAGTTCTAGCCACTAGTCAGTCATGTCTAAAAGCTATTAGATAAAAGTCAGTTCTGCCTCAAGTTATTTGTATTTTTTAGACTTCTTGAAGAACTACATTGCATTAAACCCAATAAATTGGCATTCTTGTTGGCTGAACCCCAAAATCCTATTACTATGACAGCTAAGGAACCAAGAGCAGAAACTCACTTGCTGTATGTGAGCATTATTAGGTCCATTTATGAATTCTTCCAGCTCAGCTAGACGATTTGTTTTAGCAAGAGCAAAAATGAGTTCCGTCTCCACATAGGACTCCCGGGCTTTTTTGCGTGCCATCTGTAGGTACTTCACCAGCTCCTCCCAGTTTCCTAGGTGAAGAAACCTCACATTAGAAATAGTAACTTCCCACGATTGCATCACCTATAGTAAGAGAATGATCAGGACTGGAAGTTTGCTCTGTTAAGTTAGTTTTACAATGACAATTTCTGCAGGTAGCAAACATACCTTGGTCCTGGCTAAAGTAAAGAATTTGCCACTATGAGTGGCTAGCCTCTCATGCTAGAGACTACAATGATCTAATTGTTCCCCCTTGACTACAGAAAACAGTTAAAGCTTTCAGTTAACTTGCATTTTACTTTACTATTGTTAGAGTTGTTAAATGCAATTCTCACTGCACAGAATTCAGAAGCCTAGGGAAAATTTAACTCTGTGCAGCTAGAACAGCTGACCAGGAGAGGACAGTAAAGACTGCTGAGGAGCTAGCAGTGATATATTCATCTGATACTGTCAACCTGAGTTTTGACCTTTGATATTAGTATTATGATACAAGACATATCAAACACATTTCTCTAGTTCAGCAGAATTTAGCACTACCCATAACAGACTGTAGTGTCATTTAAATGACTAGTGGCTGACATGCTTTGATTAAACTTCAGATATCCAAACAACAGAACAGCACAGAAGATTCAGTTAGATGATAAAAAACTAGAAAAACCTACCGCTAGCATTGGCAGCTTGAACCACTTCCATGTAAGAGGAAGGATCATCTGCTTTAATGTAGGAGTCAATTGCTTCTTTTACCATCCCTTTCTGAAGCTGGGCTTTAGCAAGCTGACTCCACACAGCAGGCTCATTGCAGCGTTCAGCAAATTCATAGGCACGATCCAGGTTTCCAATGTGTTCAATCAATACCTGAGGAAATTATAGCATATCAGTCACCATCAGTACAGAAAGCTAATCTTAGGTTTTCAGACAACTAATGGGTCGCACTCACATTAGTTCTGTTTTTTCCTTTAGACCAGAGAATAATCAAGTCTGTTGGTTCTTTGAGAGCTAGTCTTGCTAATGCTCAGCATGACTCTCCCAATAACTGCTAACTTCTCTTCCACCTTCTGAAAGAAACTTAAGGGGCAAGTCTAAGAATGCATAAGTAGAATATGGCTAAAATCTAAACTCAACTGTGCAGCTCTGATTTCAACACTCAAGGCTTGTATAAATCAAAGTTGAGACCAAATTTCAGTAGTAGAAGGACAGACAGAAACTGGATAAGCCAGGAAACAATAGGAAGGTGACTACCCTGTCACTTTGGAAGGGGATGCTACTGCTGGTAGTCCACTTCAAAAAAGATGCACATCAGAGCCAGCAGCACACTCCACCATTCAGGCTTTTATGCTGTCTCAAGAGCTTTAAGATTTCCTAATTGGAGAATCAGGCTAGAATTTATGGATACCTGCACAGCTGAAGTGTTGACATCAAATTTCCTGAAGATGGCAAAAGCCTCCTCAAAAAGCTCATTACTGATAGCAATGTTAGCAATATCTGGAGCATCATAATTATCCAGACGGTTGATATATTCCATGACACGAGTACGGTCAGCTTTAATAGCTGTGAGAATGAGAAGGTTTTGCAGGTTCCTAGTAAGAAATAGACAAGGCTATTAATGAGTGCTGAGTCAGTTACTTCACAGATTAAAATCCACTGGCTATTGCTAGAGGCGAATACTGTATGAAACTCAAATTCAAGAACTTCACCATTCTAAACTCTCATCCCCAAACCAAAAAATGAGAGTGAAGCTAAAATTATGTTTACTCCCCAAAACTGCTGGAATTTTTACTGCAGCAAGCCCTAGCACAGAGCTAGATGGCCTCAGTGAAGTTTGTTGTAGCTTCCTATGTATGGTTTAGAACTTTTTACCCACCTGTGTTCACTGAACACTGAGTTATCAAGAACTATTTTCTCCAGCAGTTCAATGAGCTCATTGGGAAGATCAGCAGTCATGAAAGCTTTTACAGTAACAGACACTTCTTCGGGGTCCTGCGTCTCAGACAATGCAGTCTGCACAACCTATAGATAGAAAAGTCAAGCCATGGAGAAGCTATAGTCAGCAAGTTGCAAATATTTCACCTTCAATTAGAGCTTGTTCTGTCATTATGTTACATGTAGTATGAAGTTTGAGGGAGACTATACCTGGTCAATAAGTGGTCTTCTGTAAGGATTGCTTTCCAGCAGTACACTCCCCCACAATTCAGGATCCTTACGGCGAACTAAGTAACGTGAGAGGCTCTTGAAGAGGGAGTTTTCATTGCATACCTAAATGACAAAAAAAGTAGATAAGTGAAGTCATCTGAAGTTACTTAAAGCAAATCTTTAATAGATTCATAGAAATGTAAGGATGGAAGGGACCTTAGAGGTCATCTAGTCCAACCCCCTGTGCTAAGCCAGGGTGAAACATACTTTTAGAAGCACTTTTTTTCCCAGTGTTTATCTCCAAATCTTGGGACTGGGGAAAAACAAGTTAACTTCTAATTATGTGGTGTGAATTTGGCAGCAAGTAAAGCTCAGATTTCTGGTGTAAATCTTGAAATGAGAACTTTCAACATTGTCACTGTGGTAGTTCAAAGGAATCTCAACGCTTTCAAATTTGGATCAGATCCTTTTAAAAAAGTTTTTTTTCATCTAAATGAATCTGACTAAACAGGGACATGCCTTTTTATTTAAAAAAATTAAAAAGTTCATGGTGCTATACTTATGCCAGTTAATTCCCACTTATAACTTTAGCTTCAAAAGCAGAAGTTTGTTGCAATAATGCATAAAATCTCTTCCTCAAGATCATTCAAGTAGTTTTATTTTGTGGGCGATTCCACCCCATTTTCCCTAAACTCACTGGATATACGCACATTAATAAGCTCCAAGTCACACTGCCCACGCTCATAAGCCACACATGCCAAATGAGGGTCTCTCTTCTCACAGTACTTCCCCACAACACGGCTGTCATAGTAGGGATTCTCACGCAGAAATCTTTCTGGGTTGTTGTTGCTGTCTATGTAGATTTTGGCCAGTGCATTATGAGTAGCAGGTTCCTCACAACCCTCATGAATTCTTGCTTCTAACCATGGAAGGAGCAGTTTTAGCCTAGAACAAATATTAGTTTTATTAACAAACCTGCAGGATATACCCAACCCAGAGACCTCCCTAGTTTCTTTCTGAAGGCATTACACACAATGGTAGAGGGAGTATTTATCTATAGTTTTCTTTATTGAAAGCTATCAAGTTAGCTGAATGCCAGAAACCAAAGCCACCTCCACTAGGTCTTAATTGCAATGCCAAAGCATGCAGAGGCACCTCAAGAGTCTACAATTAAAGATGATCTATTCTTTTCCATTAGTTCCCCCAGTGTCCCATACAGGACACTACTGGAAGCTAAGGGAGAAACTTGTCACAAGGCTGTAATTTGTCTTTTATAATTTAAAATCACTGTAAACACAGTAGCCTAATGAAGGTCTAAACCCTTTCCCCTTTTCAGATAGATAGTTTGTGGTTAAAGCCTAGGGCCTAACAATCAGAAATTGATAAAGTTTATTCTGAGGGAACAAACATTAGCCCTAATTCAAAACCATGTACAGAGATTGTTATTTGTGGAGTTGGATACCTGTTTCTTTTTTCTACTTCTGCCACAAGCTCATCAGTGGAGAATTGACCTCTCACAACAAGGATCAAGTTCTTTATCACATCTTCAGAGCAATCTACATCAAGCAATCCCCCGATGACAACAGGCAGACGGCTTGGATTCACCTAAGCAACAAGAACACTTTACTCAAGTGACAAATTGGAGTACCAAACCATGGGGGTATTGCGTCTTCCTTCCCTGAGAATCCATTTACATGAATGAGAATTGCTAGAATATTGTTCAACTTCAAGTGGGCCTGCTTCATTTTCCCTACCTGGACTCAGACAAGCTCCTGAAGACTATGACCAGTTGAGAAATCCATAGCATCTGCCTCAATCATGTGAAGATTGGCAAGAACTTACAACTTCCTCAGACTTCAGCAACAGGGCTAAGTAAGTGAACTATGTAGTGTGCTATTCTCATTCTTATGGGGAAAGAAAGGTGTGTTAGGCCATTGTGGCATTCCCCTCAAAATGCAGCAGCTATATTAGCTTTCATGGAGGGGAAACGGTTTGTTGTACAAAACAGAATAAATAAAGCGTCAAATCACAATATTTTGAAGGTTGAACCCTCCTTCCCAGAAAAGGGTCTGTTTTCAATACTAAGGTAGCCAGAGGCAGAACCAGTTTATCACATAGGAGATTATACAGGTATTTGTTGAGAGCACAAATGAAGTTACATGGTTAACATCCTCTCCAAGTCTGATAGCAAACTCGGAAGTGGATTTGTTTGAAGTGATTTAGATTGAGTTTTGTGGTGTTGGTACTGCATGTGTTTGTAGCTATGGACAGTTCTTGTGAAAAGAAACTGGATGAGACTGTATCAAATCATTTGGACAGAAGCTTTTAAGTCCTTCTGGACATTTGGCTCTTACCTTCTGTACATAAATCTCAATATATTTTTGGAGGTTATTTCTATACAGGTACAGCACAAGGTCATGGACAAAGTCAAAGCGATCACATACAATGATCAGTGGTAACTGGTCAGTCAGTTTTGCTTCCTGCAAAGAAAAAAAAAAAAAAGAAAAAAAGAGCTATGAGTTACTACATTAAAACTAGAGAGTTAATAAATGAGGCAAGTTTGAGGAGACCAGTCTGTGATTCAGAGATAGTTTACTGTTTAGATTTCAGCTGTTTTGGTTTCCTAAACTAATTTCCCTGACACCATGTTACTATTGTTCCCAGTTCTTTGAAGCCACGCACATAGTGAATTGTCAAGGTTTATAATACCTAGAGCAAAAACCCATCTCAAATTTCAGTCACTAGTCCTTGGCACACCCACATCTACAAAACAGCTTTACAACACAGGACAACAAGTATTACGAACCTAAGCTATACTTCAGCACGTGTGAACTGCCACTGGTGTTCAGCGTGCAGGATTAACACTCTGGGATCGCAAAACGAGTGTAACAAAACTATTTTAAGGATGATGTGATCTCAGTCATGTGAGAGATGACCAGATATGCATGATTTGAGCTTGTTTCTCACCTCACACCTTAATCTGAAGAATCTCTGGTATCCGCAAGGAACCCACTGTTTAAGTTTAACTAGGATACCCGTGCAGAGTCACATCCATCTCAAGAACCTACCCAACTACCGCATTGTTGAATCACTTACTTGTGACTGCAGAGGTCAAAAAAATCAGAGCATGCATCAGTAGCCTGTATGTCCAAAGACCTTTGGGAACGAATGCCCCAAAATTATCTGGCAAAGGGCAACATGTCTAGAGTGGGAGCCAAATACTGTATGTTTAGAGCTCCCTGAAGAATCAACCTTGTCAGACCCAGCTACTAAAGTGGTTTAACATGCACATCCCAGAATGCAATTCTACATACAAATTGACACCAAAGGTGTTAACAGATGGGGACACCTAATCGGGGGTGGATTTACCTGGTACATGTCCTGCACATTCCACAGACACAAGGAACAGCACAAAAAATAACAGCTTCCATCAGGAATTTGTTGACACAGTAACCATTCATTGAGGATAGTGTGTTGTCAATAGAAAGACTGCTGAGTTACACACAAAACCCTTCCCCCAATAATAGCAACATTTCTCTCAAAGTTTATTTTCTGGGACATCAATCAGTTTTTCTGCACAACAGATGTGAGAAGTGTTAAGTAGCAATAGGTGTATTATGCTATTTAATAGATTTTGCTGTCACACAGCAATAAATGGCTATACAACCAGGAAAAAATGTGAAGGCAGGAAATGTTCCCAGATAAAGGCTGATTCTCTGGCAAGTCTGTTTAGAAACAACCTTAGCTAGCCATATTGACTGACATGTCTATAGACAGCAACAATGTCAACTGGCTACAGATTTTCAGCTTCATACATGGCATCTTTACATCCTCAAACCTGAAGATTTGCTCTGATTTCAGGTTATGGACACCACTAATTCTCTAGTAGTCATTTTCACAGAATGGTTATCCTGTAGTAGTAAGAAACTGAAGTGGGGTTTGAGTTGACATTTATTGTGGGGGCGGGGGGGATGGAGACAACTTTTTCCATTCATAGCTCATATAATTAAAATTCAACTGGCATTGTATGTTGAAGTTAAGTTTATTCAATGTGTCTACCTCTAAGATGCTAGGGAACACAGACTGGCTCAGCAGTATCCTCCAATACAGATAGTATCTGCTGACTTATGGATGCAGATGTGACTTGAGGAACAGCATTATCTTTCATATATTACAGAATGTTTCTCATATGGAGACCGATTAAGAACTCTGTTTTGGACTTTCATATGTGTATGTCCAATCCAGAGTTTCTGTTCAAGATATCTACTCCCATTAGGTTACACCACTTAGTAGTGATAAGTAACAAGCAATCCTGCCGTAAAATAGAAAAATACTGTAGTGCTAGTCAGACTCTACCTTGAGGAAGTTTTTAACACGTTCTGGATCATAGCAGTTGCTTTCTCTGCAGATTCGTTCCACTTCTTTAATTTGCCCTGTCTTGCATGCAGCTTGGATATATTTGAAATGCACATCTGGGTCCTGGCTGAAGTTTACAATTGAGCCCAAGAAATAAAATAGACCTTAAGGGAAACAAGAGACTCCATATTAATTGTCTTCATACCACATAAAAATCAAAGTTGATTATGTGATACAGTTTGCTCAAAGGACTTCTCCTAGTCTCAGACTGCAGCAGAGTAGCCATGGGATACCCAAGTAGACATATTTAAACTGGAGAAGCTAAACAAACAGTGGATCAACACCACACATAGAAGTGGAATTGTAGCTGAAGTGCGGTACTGTAATCTCTTCACCAACTGAGATAGCATGCACAGAAGGGAGTTTCAGGCTCTTTGGAGCAATGCAAGCAATAGCCAAGTCACAAATCATCCCTCTCCTTAGGGCATATATTACACAAGTCCATCTACTCCAGGCAAGTAACTGAAGCTTTATAGTCTAGTCTGGTTAGGAAGAGTCATGCCTTCCTTCACTTCGGGTTGTCATTGATCCTCTACACTCAAACTGTGGCTGAATCATGGTCCAATCATGCCAACTGAAACACTCATTCACTTCCATTTCTAATTTGCCCATGCAGTTGAGAGGATGGAATACATGTCTTACTTTGGAAAAGTATTAAGCAGCTCTGCTTCCAAGATGCTCCCTGGTAGGTACACATTTATAAGTGTGCAATATTCAGCTAGCTCAGTTTTGCCATGTATCTAGTGTCTCTTGCACAAACTTTGATCCTGCTATGCAAACAGTTAACACTCCTTACTTGACCTCCCTCAAATGCAATGAAGAGCTGAGCAGAGCAGTGATAGCTAGTTACAGGTCACACAAAGATAGAATTAAGGTCAAGTGTTATTTAACAATTACATGCATAAAGCAACTGCCATGTCAGTTAAGAAAAATGCTTGTGCAAGAAAGTTTAAGTCTCACTGAAATAAATGGCCAAGAGGCCAATGCTTGATAGTGAGTTTTTGGGCAATGCTGTTTAGCTACAGGCTTTTACACAGAAAGCAGCTTTGAAAGGGGACCCTGTTCACCTATATGGCAAAGGCAAGATAGTCCCTTACACAAGGAAAGTCAGACAGAAAAGCTTTCCAACAGTCCATTGGGAGCTGCAACAAGTCAATCAAAATCTGCAGCACCACTTAAGCCATTTAGGATATTTCCCACCCCCCTGTACAGATGCTGAAAGTGGATAAAATTCAGTCAGAAAGGGCTGAAAAATAGATTGGGAATGGCTAAATAACCAACAAGAGGGTGAGTGTAGAGGAGATCCAAGTATGTAGAACTAAGCTCTAAATATGAATAGCCACTAGTAGAGACAGTTTAGAAAAAGCATAAAAAAGGTAGAAGAGCTGGCAGCTACTTTGAGTATACAAGTTTGATGCACAGACACACACTGCCCTTGTCCCTATGGAGATCCTTTTAGGAGTCCCTGTTCTAAAGGCCTCCATCAAGAACCTACTTAACGAAATAGTTTACCCGAGAAGTTTCATGGCAGGAGTGCAACTGGACAGTGAAGTAGTCAAAATGGCAGATTTAGACAGACTTCTTGAACTGTTGCTTTTGGAGGGTCAGACAAGCCCTACAAATGTGAAACTTTCTAATGTCTATCAGGTTGCCAAATGGACTCAAACACTCCTATACACATTAGCATACAGACTATTACATCTGCAATATAATAGATCTTTATGTTTAAGAAAGTGAAGTAGTGCTAAACAAAGTATTCCTATTGCATCTTACCTTCAAAGCTCTTAAAAGACTCAAAGAGCTCAATAAGTGACTGTGTTGACAGTTGTTCATGGTATTTTGAAGCTACCTGAACACAAATCTGCAGGTTTTGACGAATGTTAGCAGAAAGCATGGCACGCAGACACTCCAGGGAGTCTTCCACTGATAGGGAGCCAAAATAATTCACCAGCCACTAGAGAGATAGGAAGATCATTACAAAGATTCTCCATATAAACATTAATACCTATTTTAAAGCTGCATAAATATTTCAAATTTGAAAGATACACTGCTTGCAGTGTGATAATTTTAAGATCCTGGAAGGTAAGCTAGCCAAAGCTATACAAGATTTTGGATTCTGTACCTCAGGGTTGAGAAGATGAGTGTGAACTACTGCACGCTTGATATCATACAAGTCAGTGAAGTGTTCTAATGCTCTCTGCAGCAGGCCAGCTTTCTCACAGAGCTGTGCAATGTGAGCCCTGTCATAGTGGGTAAACATCTGGTTTCCCAAGATAGCATCTGCAACCTATAAAGAGAGACAGTTGGAACAAGACAGTTTATTCTAGTTCTGGAGTTGTACATTGGATTATGCATGACAACTCGTCAGGAAAACTTACTACCCCAAATCAGAATGAAGTCTTGAACTAAAAACTACAGAAGATCCTGTAACTATTTTAAAGAGATCACTTAGGATACTACAATTAGAGCCAAGGTGAACAGTAGGTTTCTAGGCATGAACTTTGGAGCCAGGTCCAGATTTTTTTGAGGCAGGGAAGTTGTTAGGATCTACATATTCCAGGTCTAGCTACAGAACATGAAACAAAAAAAACTTTAAATAATTAGTTCTAGGCAAAGTTATACACTTTAAACTCAGTGAAAACAGTATCTAGTCAGAAATTAAGCTAAGTAGAAACCCAGAAGCTACTATAATGTCCTCTAAAATTTTATACCTATGCTGATGGAAGTTTGGCTACAAGATACAAAAACCTGTTCAACTGAGTTTGAGGACATCCATAGGACATACCTGAGGTGCATGCATAAGGTTCATCTCAAGTAAACGTGTTTGCAGGGGACCCTCAGAAGGGCGGTTATTCTTCAATGCATCCAGCAAGAAGGCAGTACACTGCTGAATTAGGTTGTATTCCATAAAAACATCCACAATCTGGAGGGAAAAAAAGCTTTTAGAACTGCAGTACCAGTTTAAGTTAAAACGTTCCATTTCAAGAATTGAACAAGTTTACTTCTAAATATGAAAGTTCAGATGCAGTCATGAGATCTAGCTTGATTTTACTAGTATTATCCCAGACAGTGGGAGCGCTCATCTCATGTTCTTGTAAGAGTATGATTGCCTCCTCATGAGGACAAGGAATTTCAACTAACAGGTTATGCTTGAAACCTCACAAGGCAGAGCCAAGTACCTGAGCTATCACTTCTTGGAAACACTGCTGAAACAAGCTTAGCTTACCTATTTAAATTGCTATTCAGTGTTAGAAAAATTTACTTTTCAAAAGCCACATCTTCAGGAGGCAATTTAATACCCTTTCTCCACAGGCAGCTGTAAGTGGCAAGAATGAATCCCAACTCATTTGCTTAACAGTCTTAAGATTTGCAAGATATTTTAGAAAGTTATTACTTGTGTGATATCCGCAAGGGGTTCTTCATCCTGAACTAGCATTTGAGCAAACTGCTGTCCTTGGTCAGGGCTGATTCGCATTACATTCCTCAGCAGGAAAATCCAGTCTGGAGTATATCCAACCTGTAAAAAGTAGCCACAATCAAGAGTTAGTGCTTCAAGAGAAGCTAAGTAAAGTCTCAGATACAAAGCCAAGGAGCAGCTACATGGAAGCATCAGTTCTTATCCAAATGAGTGCAGATTCTTCGTTTATATCTCAAAGCACTCCCCCCCCCCCCCATCTGTGTGGGGAATGTAAAAGAGCTACATGGGTAGACAAGCATGGAGATGTTGCCCAAGATCTGTCAGTGGATCAATCAAGATTTTAACTCGAGTGCCACATACCCCCTTTAAGTAGTAGGCCAAAGTTTAAGTTTTCAACTAATTAAGAGGATAGTCTTGAATGCAATATTTCATATATAGCTAAATGTTCTGGAAAAATAGATATCCTATGAGAACAGGTATATCATAGTGGAACACTTTAAAAAACCAATGTGGCTAATTTAGCCTATTTCAGAAGTTTTGCTTTAAGTGTCTCTTAAACAGAAGTAGTTCCCCTTAATTTGTGCTCCTGAATGCAAGAGGGTTTACAATTTAAATGTTATCTATATGTAGTTAGCACAATCTCACCTTCTTAGCATACAGAACAATCTTCTGGACTTGCCCTGTTTCAGCAAAACACTGAATGACCTTGTTAGGAACATTAGCTCTCAGATAGACACTAAGTGCCAGTGTAGGGTCCACAGACTTCACTAGATCTCCCAATTCCTCTGAACACTCCAACTGTTTAGAAAGAATATAGTTAAGAATAACTCATTTTAATAAATGTAGACTGGATGAAGGCAGATCTACATATTCTAGATCTAAAGGAGCATTCATGGTATAGTGCTGGGATAATCTTCATATATACACATATAGCAGGTTGAAGAGATGTCAAAGTATTTTCCAGTAACTGTGGAATTAACAGTTAAGTTGCTTTATGAAAAAATGCATCCTAGTTGGTCATTGTTCATGGGCCAAAGTTTTAGCATTACAAAAATATTTCAGGTAGTACCCTACATCTGTGGTGGCAGCAATATAATGGGCTACTTTCCTTAAGTCTCAACCTATGATAGGATTAATGAACAGTTGTGTATCCTTGTTATTACTTCAGCATAAACTGAAAAATGATCCAGTCTGCCTTTGGATTTCATTCCATCTATCCTCCAGGTTTGATTAGCACCACTAAGTGAGATTTACATAAAAATCCTGGCTGACAGAGTCAGACTAGAGTCAACTGGCAATGATCCAGTAGGTCTGCATTAAAAATTCTTGTTCTGGTTGTTCTAAATTGGGGCAAGAGTGTACTTGTTCAGCATTGTGAGAAGGACTGGCTTACATCATTAGCTAGTGTCATCTCCTTCCAGCTAATTAAGGAGTGGCTGGGGGGAGGACTGTCCCTGCCCACAGCATAGCATGAGTCACAGTAAGCATGACAAGGGCCTTGAATATAAAAAAGTTCCTCAGAAATAGGGAAGAGGAAAGTCTTTGAAGGGACACTTAAATGATATTCTTCACACACACTCCCGCCTTGATTCAGCCTGAGCTTTGGGAAGTAGAAACAGTTGTCAGTGTCAGTCAGTGGGTAGTAGATTAATGTAAAAAAGTATCATGGAGATGTATTGTTTACACTGAAACACTGTCTGTCATATTTAAGGGGGTGGGGAGGAGGAGAAATGATTCCATTACAAAACATCTATCCCACAAAGTCACATTACTGATTTTTGTGCAGGATATAGGTCTTAGTCCTTCCAGTGGCCATGACACAGCTGCTACTAGTAGAGATTACCCCAAATTATTAAAAAAAACCACACACAGCAGCTTTACCTTATCTTCTTTTAACCATTTCTCCAGAAGCTGTTTGCGTCCCTGCTGAAGCACTGGCCTGCAGAGTTCCAAGGATTCATATTTGTTCAGCTGACCTTGGTCTAGCAGAATTCCAAAGTACTGGAGCAAGGGAGAAGTCTGACCTGGCTGTGCTTGAACGCTCTGGAACCGGCGTATGGTGTCTGGAGTACGCAGGATTCCCTTACAAAAGGTAGAGGATGTATTTTATTCACCAGTTCCATTACCGAGTGACTTTAGTTTTCAGTACTATAGGTTGTCTGATCTTACATATTCAGAGAATTGTCTGAACTATTTCTTCACCTGCTCTGGTTAGCAGCTACACTAATGAGTGGCATTTTCTCCTGTAGTGTCACAACTGAAGAGTTAAGCTATTTCTATATGCGCTCTGGTACCAGCCCAGCACTTGTGTAAGATACATTAGAGATAATGTTTCAACCTTAGTTTGACAGTTTTGTACACATGCCTTTAACATCTAGTTGGAAAATATTATCCTGCTAAGACAGTAAAAAACTCCAATTCTAGAAGCAATGCAGCTGTTCAGTATGCACAACAGGGACTACTGGATGCCACAAGGAATCATTACCACCACTGGATAAGTAGTAAAAAAAGTCCAAACAGCTACTGTCACGATGAGCCTTCACAGCCTTTAACTTTTTGGATTTCATGTGGACTCTGGATAGTCTCTTTGCTGCTGGTTGTCTCCCTTATCCCATCTCTTACCGCTGTAAAGCTTCAGATGCCCAAGTTCAATCTCATTTTTACACCCAGGCTCCTCTTACTCCCATAATCCTTTTCTTTCAACCCAATTAGTGCCCCTCTAATCCTGCAAGATCTGTTTTTAAATAAAGAACTACAATATCAACTTTGATCCAAATTACTATGCTTGTGTCTTGTACTACTCTCCCCACCTATCTTTGTTTCTTCAATTTAGTCTGGCTGAAGGCCTGACTTTATATTTGTGTCTACTGCTGCAGTATGAACAGTCCATTGAAGAGGTCTGTCCTAGACAATTGCTTTGGTGAACATACCTGTTCAAGCCATTTCAGTAGTGCTACTTCCAAGAGCAAAATGTTGATCCTTCTAACACACTTACCCATGTGAGTAATCACTGACTTCAGGGCACATCTCAGATGAAGACCTAACCTTGTACAGTTAAGCACATTCTTAACCTTTGCATTTCCAGCTTTGATAAACATCTGTTTAGCAACACTTTATACCTTTGGTGCATTTGCTGCCACTTTTGCTGCCTCTGAGTAGTTTCCCTGGGCAAACAGTGCATTGAATTTTCGGGCAAAGAGTTCCTCAGCTCCTGCCAGATTGTTGCGGACAGCCATTCGCAAAGCTAGGTCAGGATTTTGTAGCACATTAGTGATGTAAGGAATTATGTTCTCTTCCTCTACACATACTGAGAGCACCTGAATTGGATTTAGAGGGGGGAAAAGAAAAAGAGGGACATTTACAATCAGTGCATCTTCAAGCTGCAATTAAGATAAGGTATACCGGCTGCTCTTTTCAATATAGTGCCACAACAAAAAAGTAATTGTTTAGGGTGAAGGTAGGAGTAACAGGTTAGATTAAGCAGAGGAATATTTAGACTGAATATCAGGAAGTATTTGCCACTGTGGTAAGCCATTTCTGCAGGACAAGCTCTGAAGTCAAAGCCCCATTTCTTGGTCCTACAGTTGACTTTGACAGCACCATGAAGCAATTCCTTCACCCCAAAAGAGAGGGATGAGCACTAAGTTACCCAATAGGTCCCCACCATCTCATTTCTTTTTTTATTCCCCAAAAGAATTCGAGAGTATAAACACATGAATTAGGGTTTACTAACTTTCCAAACATTTAATTGAGTTGTCTCCTGAAATTGCAAGGTTGAATATACTGGTTGCCTGCAATGTCAATCTAAGATGTTTCCCTATCCAAACTTTAAGATCTAGGGTTTCCAGACAGAGCTCACTGTTCAGAACCCATGGTTTGCTTTATGCACAGCACTGAAATACTGAATACCATTGAAAAACTGCAGAAGTACTGCTTGTTAGCAAGTCTCTCCTTCCAAAATTCTATTGAATATTAGATGCTATAAGAAACCCCCCCTCCCAAAGGGAATGTCCTCAGTCTTCATCCACAAGAGTTTAGAAACCAGCCCACCCACATATATTGCTCTGATTAAGATAGTTCTGCAAATATAAAAGTCGGAGGGGAAGGAGACCTCAAATTCTCCATCACATTGTCTTTGCCAGAATGATTAGTTGAGTCTCTGAAGAGACTTGGACTGCTTCCATTCATCTGGAAGATGACCTGACATTGTCTATTCCTTTCAAGGATTCAGAATGCCACCTGAAACAGTATTCCTAGCACAAAAGCCTGAAAAAAATTAAACCTAAATCTAGGGCCCTAAAAACCACTGCTATTGCACAAACCAAAATCAGTATCAATTTTATTTCTTACACGTAGAAGTGTTCAGCATCTGCATTCTATACCTAACCCTAATTGGAAATAGGGACTCATATTTAGAGATTAACAGACTAGATTTTGCTCGTTACACAGCTACAAGCTCTTCCCACTCACTAGAAAGCACTCATCTCCATCCAGCACTGCAGATTGTGTGCTAGTATGTACAAGGACAGAGCAATTTGTGATTCAGACGTTGTAATGGCCAAAGTTCCCCCCCTCATTGCTTCCAGAAGAACATCTCTAGTAGTATTTTACAGGAAGATTAGACAATCTGAGGGAGAAGTTATAAATCAAATACGATTGTGGGATTAAACACAGATTCTCCTCAAGTCATTCTCCGAACACACATCAAGTTTGAGGAATTTTCTGATCTCCAGTTCTACCATGTTTATTGCCTTATGTTTAAAACAGCGAGTTTCTGCATTTTAGTGCCATATAGCAGGCATGGAGCACTAACTACCCTTTTGGATAAATTCTTTCAGTTCAAGTTTTCCCTCCAAAGAGCCTGATCTACATCAGAGAAATTCCTTATTTTGCGGTAAGATTTTACTACCTTTATAGAAGATCTGGACTCTCGAGGACAGCACTGGCAGCAGCTCTTGTTAACTATTGATCCAGATTACCCTTCTACTGTAAATACTGATTTACACTTTTTTAAAAATGAGTTCAGCTAGGTGGAAAGAAAGGATATTTATACCAGCAAGCTGCCTTTCCACACAACCGAAGTTTCTATGTAGGTAAACTCAGGTCTATTTTAATAGACAATTCTTCCCAATTAAGACATGACAACTATTTTCTGCCTCTCTTGTTTTATGCACCAGAACTTAAGATTTGAGCCACCAATGATCACCGTTCAGGCATCTAATTCCATCTCTTTTGGTATAAGGAGGGCAGATTTCTGCACCTGACACCACTATGAGCTTTACCTCTAGCAGCATACCTTTTGGGTAGGTGGAGGTGGGCAAGAGGCAGATTTAGACATAATGAGTAGAGCACTTGAATATCAGTAATGTTAAACATGGTCTCTCTACCCACCCCGCCCCCCCCAAACAAGACCACCACCACACACAACCTGATGCTAGTCAAACATTCATGAACTCTGATCAGTTATCATGTAGTATCTCATTTAGAGGCCAGTCGGTAAACTGTTCCGCGAAGGAGATAGTCATTTGAAGTGAAAGTGCCTATATCAGTATACACACTGCAAGTTTCTTCTAGAAGACTGAGTGTTTGAACAGAAATGTAAAGCAGATACATGACAGACATCATGACTACCACTTGTTCCCATTCCCCTCCCACTCTAATCTGACTGGGACAGCCTAGCCAAGTGCTCTAGGAACAGAATGTCCTTACTTGTCCCTTTCTGTTAACTCCTATAATTCCAGCAGTTGCTTCATGCGGTGCAGTGACAAATATGGTTTCTCCACTGATTCTATTCATGTAGATGCAGGTGCCAGTTTCAAGGTCATACAAATGGATGTAACCGTATTTTGTTATCAGAAACACCACATCATGTTTTTCACTAATCTGCAAGACAAGAACAATCAGTGTACTTAAACTTTGCTTTTAAGTCAAATTTGTTGTAATGTTACAATGGTTAGCATGAAAGGGCACACTTGTTTTGATTGCACAAAGTGACTTTCTTACTGAGTTGTGCTTGAGAGTGAGTTTGTGTAAACTTTACAGCAATGTAGCAGAATATCTACTTTATCATTGTCATTTGGGCTTACATATCAAAATAGCAGGATACTTGTTCTATAAAGGGGAAAGGATAATCAGCAACTAAAAACAGCTTACAAAGTTTAAGACTGGGGGGAGATATTACACTTAAAGTATAAACTCTGAACTAAATGTATTGGATTTTAGGACATGTATTTTTCTTTGCAAAACCTCAGATTCTGTAGCTGCACAGGAGTGTATATATTTATCATCCTGCTATATTACCATACCCCTGAGAGTCAGAGTCAATCTCATATCCTTCCATCTCAGTCTTGGACATCTACCATACCTGCATTGCTACAGGAAAGTCATTCTGTGCTTCTGGAGGAAAGAACACATCCACTGCTTTCTTGGGAAATGGTTGGTTCCCTGTTGGTGGTGTGCCAACTTCAATGATATGCAACTGTACAACAGATGGAGGTTGGTTAATACATACTATATATTTTCTGAAATATTGTATAGCTACATGGTTGCTCAAATTCACTGGGCACTGTACTTGGATTAGAAAGTGCTTTGTTTGCTGCCACAAGCCTCATTATCAATCTTACAAAAAATTCAGATTGTGTAACGAATGCTATATATCAGGGCATCTGATCTTCCTGTAGACCACAGAAGCTTTTCCTTAGTTAATTCATAGATCACATTAAGCCACAGGTCTTCCCATATTCATGAGGCCATCAGAAGTTCCTCTATCACTCTAGGTGCAACCACTTTCCCCAATATTGCTACGAAAAGCCATTATTGGCTACTTAGTTGTTCTGCCATTTAACTGTTAGCTTATTTCTACATATACCTCCAATCTGACAGCATTTGGCACAGAAATTCAAGTTCAGTCACTTACAAAGCAGTTAATAAGCTGCATGTTTGTGTTTTATTATAATTGTCAGCCAGAAGCCAAACAGGCAAGTTCTCTTTTCCAGTCTACTCTGTTCCAGTCATGGACTCATTTGCTATTCCAAAAAATAGTTTTGAGAAGGCAAGTTTGGCTCCTAATGGAATTCTCTGAAGTTAAGAATTAAAAAAAGTGAACACTGTCCAGTATCAGGACTCAGACTTTAAGGTCAGAAGGGACCGTTATGATCATCTAGTCTGACCTCCTGCACAATGCAGGCCACAGAATTTCACCCACCCACTCCTGTAAAAAACCCTAACCTAAGTAGGAAGAGCTCTGCCATCTAAAAAAGTATGAAGTCCATTTTCAAAGTCAAGCACCAGAACTTTCACTTACTTCAGTTCAAATTTTGGGTATTTGGACATCTGAACAAGTCATATCACTAAAGTTTTCTATGTCCCCAAAAATATAGTTTTATTCATTATACATGAATAACCCATTTGGAGAATCACCTGCAGTTACCTAAGGGTTCTGGTAGTGAGTCTGCTAGGAGCAAAGTTAAGATCTACGCACATGCATATAAAAACGTTATTTGAGGCTAGAGATATCACTTAAAGCCACAAGATTCCTACATAAAGGAAGTACTTCCTTCCAAAACAGAGGAGAAAAAGGCAAACACTAACAAGCTCAGGGAAAGTCTATAGATGCATGCACTATATAGTCTCACCTCTCTAGGGTTGCTTATTGAAATCCCCTGTTTGCTCCCAGGCTAAATATTCTAAAGCAAAATGATAGCATCCAGAATCAGAGCTTACCTTGCCTCCAGCTTGACCTCTTACTGCAAAACAGAAAAGAGTGGATTCCTCAGCATTACCTTCCATCTTGAACTGAGCAAAACTAGCTGCATGCCCCTCGATAGGCTGGGACACTTTTCTATCTACAGAATAAAGCTGCATGGCTCCCACAACACGATTTTGCTAAACAAAACGTAAAGAGAAGTTAGTGACAAAGCATTTCCCCCCTCACAATACTACTTAAGTACTGGCAGATTGTAGTGTGAAAAACAGTTCTTGTTTAGCTTGAGTTCTTAAGTCAGCATCTTGATTCTGTAAACCAGTTAATTTTTTTGCTAATCAGATTTGATTGTACAGGAAATCCATTGTATCAGAATGATGACAGATACAAGACTGAAATGGCCAGCTAAACACTGGATGTAGAAGAAAAAGAGTCTCCAGATAAGTTCGTTCAGAGTTAAGGTACCCCCCCACCACGTCTCAGTTTAAGATGGTCTTTGGTCTTAGCAGATCTAAAAGTCAACTATTCATTGTCTTTGTAACAAGATAGAGGAATCAGAATATCATTACACACTGAGGGAAGTTATGCAGCTTACAAAAAAGGCTTTCAGTCAAGTTTTGGCTTTCCAGACTGGTGTAATCAATAACTATTAAGTACCTGTGCAGATATGCCAGTCAGAAGTAACCATTTTTGCTTAGCATCTGTACGATAGTTGATGATCTGGCATCCTGCCAGACTAGAGTGTCGGTCAAACATTTTCACAGGCTGAGATTCTCCCTCCATGCTCCAGTGGTAGACTGCATTGTCAGTTACAAGAGCAACAGTGTTCAGCGAAATCCATTTCCAGAAGGTAACATCATCAGTCATAGTATGAGCCTTCATTTTACTCTTCATCTCAATGTTAAAGATTTGAAGCGTTTTCCCAGCTAAAAAACACAAGTTCAACTCAATAAGCTGAGTTAGTAGATATCTCCCCTTCAAATACCATGATAGCTGCACTATGAAGTTAGACTTGCAGTGCATTATGGCATCCTCCTAAGAGGAAGGCTAGATGCATTTGCCTATGACATTCATAGTGATAAGCTAAACTATTAGCCAGACATTTCTGAAGTTATGTTATTACCGCACATGGCCGTACAAAAAACCCTGACCTCTCAATTGGCTGTTGCTTAACCAATTTTGAAGAGATGGTGGAAACAGCTTTTTAATTAAGTGACAAACCATCTGAACAATTTCAGTTTTATCAGTTACAGGTAACCACATTTTTAAATGTACATATTAAGAACACATTCAGTTGAATTTCTCTTGAAGCTTGTTAGGCATCAAAAAATCTGTCCATGTCTGTTTCAAATATAACAACCATAATGATCAAAAAGTGGGCTCTGTCAGGTGTTTGTAATTCTGTTTCATTAACCAAAACACTTATAAGTTGGTAAGCTAACAAAACAAAGGATCTTTGGCTGCAACAGACCAGAGATAAATATAAACTACATATGGGACAGGGAGGGTAGAGGGGAGAACCAGAACAAGGGACTAATGCAAGCTCCAGAGGATAGGGAAAGGCAAATGTTTTGAATTACATGGAAGGGTAAATACACATGTCCAAAATAACGATGCTACCACCTATTTTATTCCTTCTGCCACCAAAATAATGGTTAGATTCATTCTACAGTAGCATATGCTGAAGAATCATTGCTACTTTTAAAGGGGAACAAAAAAAGTTTGAAGTGGCATGCCAAAAAATTTCTGGCTCAGCTAGTTGCTAATCAGGGGAATGTAGAGAGCAGAAAGTTCAAGCTATTCCCATTAATAGACATGTACCAGTGACGGACTAGCTAATCACGTTTATATGATTTTTACTGTAAGATGCAAAACAGAGGCTATTTTATTTGCACTTGTGGCTATTAAAAGCCAACTGTCAAAAGTTTATGTTGCATACTTTCAAAAGTAGGTCTCAGAGTTAAAGGTTAGAAAGTCACGGTGACAGTCTACTACAAATTTTGATTTGGTTGACAGTCACTCTGCTAACAAGATAGCCATGTTTTGAGGCGTATAAGGATGGACACAGAGGTTCAGGAATGCTGCATCTGAACTGCAAACAGTGAGAAGTTTGGTATTATGTGCTAGATATACTACAGTTCATCTAATCTCAAGGTCTCTTGTTTTGCACCATTTCATGCTGCTATTTTTCAAGTATCGGGCATTACAGTTAACACAAGGGATAATGTAAGGGAACTAGAGTACAGTCCAGTTTTATTTCCATCCCACACAATATGCAAAGCACACCAAGGAAAAAAAACAACCAGACTTGAGTTGTAAGAGTCATAATCCTGCTTATAAAAAGTCTGAAGGGTCCCAAGTTTACTGCTTTAGGCCAAGTGCAACTGTAGAGCTTTCAAACTGGTAGTTTTTGAAGTAAGTTTCCTAAATTTGGAGTACACGGTTTCCTTAACCTCTTCAGTGCTACTCTAAAGAATATCTAGGGATGAGCATGTAGGCCATTGTCTGCTCTTACACCTTAATTATTCAGTAACATGCACTGTAAGCCTTTAAGCCTGTAAGCCTTTGGACTTTGGTATTCTCTTTTCATAGAACAGGACAAAAATACAATCTAAATTGAGAACTCACCATCTGCATACACAAGAAAGCATTAGAGATGTGAACAAAATAGGAGTACAACATTAAAACCATCAGAAAGATTAACGTAACTAATGACTGAGTCTAAAGCAATACAGGACAATAGATGAGCAATTAAGAGAAAACCCTTACTTTAATTAGATCTAATAGATTAGCTCAGGGATAGGCACATGAGCTGATTTTCAGTGGCACTCACACTGCCCAGGTCTTGCCCACTGGTCGGGGAGGCTCTGCATTTTAGTTTAATTTTAAGATGAAACTTCTTAAACTTTTAAAACCCTTATTTACTTTATGTAAAAAACAGTAGTTTAGTTTATAATATAGACTTATAGAAAGACCTTCTAAAAATGTTAAAATGTATTACTGGCACGCAAAACTAGAGTGAATAAATGAAGACTCAGCACACCACTTCTGAAAGGTTGCCAACCCCTGGATTAGCTTGATCTAAAACAAAGGTTGCATAGACTAATTCATGAATAACTTCAAAAGTTAAGCTAATCATTTTAATTTCCAAACAGTTTATCCTCCCAAAAAAAAAAAAAAAAGGGAAAATACACAGTACTCTTGAGCATAACTGTCAATGGGCGACTTAGTACATGTCTGACCTTGCACTACAGTTTTAGTGTACTGTGGAGGATGTAGTTTTTAATTTGTTGTGTAACATGTAGCTTGATAGAGTTTGACTTCTGTATCTTGTAAATCTGTAGAGCATTTAGTGACTCATGAATTTTTCAAAATGCACTAAGCTATAAAGTTGTTCGTCCTTGTTTGACTCACTTGGCACACCCTCTGCCCCCTCCCACAACCCCCAGGAGGTCAGATCTGAGAACAAATGGACAGCAATAATCTTTTTATCCTCCTCTCCTCCCCCCCCTGCCCCAAAAGGGAGTCCAGGTTTTTTGGGGCAGGGAGGTTTAGCAAGGAGTCACCTGAAACCCCTTTTGTTCCATGAAGAGTTACTATTAACTAGGAATTTCAGACAACTATTTCTCTGGCTTCCATAGCTGGACTAGCCACCACAAGCTGTAAGATTGTGTTAGACAGTCTATTCACCAAGAAAAATCCTGATCTCAGCTGTAGGTGGACCAATACTAGAATATAGAAAAGCAGACAGCAAGACATCATCAAAACTTACTGCAAATCAGCAGCATTCCATTCAACAAGTCTAGGATGACAGCTTAGCTGACGATAGCTAAGACAAGGATACAGATTTTCCATGGTGAATTTTGGGAAAGGCAAACATCTTAGAGCAACCAGCATATTCTTAGAATGTCTGCCCAAAATCAGGGTTAACCTTTGAATATGAACTCTTCAGTCTTCAAAAACAATGGATTTGCCCTAACTGGCAGTTTACACAGAAAGTTATACAATAGTCAGATCTTAAAACGTAAGATGTTCTTTTCATACCTTTTAGTGCAATGACTTTGCTAGCAGGATTCATGATAGCACTGTCAGCCGAAATTGGTCTGCGAATGGGATTGCTGGGGTCATTCATGTCAATAATCACCACTTGTGCTTGTTCTCCTACTTTCTCTCTTATGCAGATGAATTTGTCTGACTCCATAGTCAGAGTACTGAAGCCAATGTTAGCTGGGTTGATCCCCAGATTTTGGAGCTAGAAGACAAAAATAAAAAGTTTAGTCACTTTAAGAGTTTGTATTACACAAGATGATCAGCTGAAGTCTGGTTCATGAAATCTACTCTATGAAGTGAACAATAACCATGAAGCTTTGTCAGACAGTATTCTTTTGCAAGCTTTTCCCTATAATAGGTCTTTTACTGGGAAGAAGGGCATGAGATAGAGGTCCACCACCTGGAAGGTGTGTTTGAGCACAACTGGAGGAAAGCCTGCTATGCTTTATTCCAAGATGGGTTCCAGAGCATTTTTCTAACATTTAAAGAGGTTCAAAATTTTAGTCTGATCTTGAGTATGAGGTACGCTCTCAAACTTTGTTGGACCACAACCCCCTTCTGACAACAAAAATTACAACACGATCCCAGGAGTAGGGACTGAAGCCTGAGCCCACCACCCCTGGTGGAGGGGCCAAAGCCCAAGGGCTTCAGCCCTAGGCCCGGCAGGCCTGTAACCTGACTTCCTGAGCCCCAGGCCCTAGCAAGTTTAAGCTAGGCCTGGTGACCCCATTAAAATGAGGTGCTGACCCACAGTTTATTCTTTAGAGCAGCAGTTCTCAAAGTAACTTATGGTAAGTCCACATGAGAGCTGGAAGGTGCAGATTCCAGGCTGAGGAGGCACACCTGTACTCACTGATAGAGAGAGAGAGAGAGAGAGAGAGAGAGAGAGAGAGAGCGCGCACTAAAAATAGGAGTGGTTTAGCCATGGTGTTAGGAAGGGCTAGCCACTCAAGTACAATTCCATCTGAGACCATAGGCAGGTACTTTGAGTGGTCAGCCCCTCTGGTTGTTCATGCTGCCATGGCTACACTTCTACTTTTAATGCACTAGCTCAAACACACTGCTCAAGCACACGTATCTCCCCTCAAGCTGGAATCTGTCATCCATGTAAGTTTCTGGTAGTTCTCTCCTTCCAAAAAGGTACACACTGAAGCCAGAGTGAATAGCTTAATCTAGGAACTGAGAGCAGTGTGTTGGACAACTCAGCTGCATCTGAGCCATTTTTGTTCTGATGTGGATGATGATGTATTCAGTATTCAAGCCTCAAACTAGTTTCTAGAGAACAGGTTAAGGATTTAATTTCTGCACTGACTACCTCCATAAAAAAAACTTTGAATTTTAGACCATTAACTATGAACCTAAGTGTATTGGATGAAGTTCTCTCATTTGTCTTACCCACTTCTGTACTGGTTAGATTAGAGGGTAAATTTACATTTAGTGATTCTCTGCATAACAAAGTCAGGACAGTGGCTTTAGTAGTGCAGTTAACACTTCCCAGAAGGGCAAGGGTGGAGCACACAGAACACTGCCTACTACTACATGAAGAATTTACTGAGCCAGGCAGCCACTCCTTTCTGCTTAGACCTGATCTGCCTCTCTTGAGAAATTTGTTGATGAAAAGCTTACTTTAGAAGTAGGAGCTTAGGGAAAAAAGGTTCAGTTCAAGTGTTCGAAGGGAGTATGCTTTGTTTAATTTTAAATGCTTCAAGTGTTTAAAACCAAAATATTAGTCAAAGCTCAGTAGTACAAATATTCATCTGGGGGTCAAGGTATTGAGACCCAAGTTCAGATCCTGTTTCTAACAGACTTTTAGGACAAATGACAACTTGTGCCTCAGTTTCTTCACTGGTAGAAGTGCAGAGTAGCTACCTAAGAGGGATGAAACATTTTGTAAAGCTTAGAACTTTGGATGAAACTATAGGATTGCAATTAATTTACATTAGTATCAAAGTTGTGGAAAGATGAGTGGTCTTATTCTACCACTTAAAGTTCAGAACTTTGTGTTCATTTATGATTAGACAATGCTTAGTAACCAAGGCATATTTAGTTCTAAAGTGAATGAGAAAGTGAAGAGGTCAAACGTGTGGCTCCTTGACAGAGTTTGGTCTTTACACAAAGCTACTTTTGAAGACAGTGTTCTGGAAACCACATGTTAAATTTAAGTAAAATGATGATCTAACAGTTATATTTGGTGCAGGCTTTATGAAAGGCTCCACCTTAGCAATTCCATTACAGTCTTCTCTTGCACGCTCTGATAAAGAGGGTGTGTCATACTGTGCTATTCTGCTCAACCTTTTCCCACAACTTTGTGAAAGGAGTTTATAGAAGCAAGCAACTTACAGGATGCCAGATTAGAATGGTGGATGCCTTAAAAGCAACTTTTAGAAAGAATCCGTATGATCTAGTGCAGTGGTTCTCAACCATGGATAACCATTACCCCTGGGAGTATGCAGAGGTCTTCCAGGGGTACATCAATTCATCTAGATTTGCCTAGTTTTACTACAGGCTATATAAAAAGCAGTAGTGAAGTCAGTACAAACTAAAATTTCATGCAGACAATGATTTGTTTATACTGCTCTATATACACCTCTACCCCAGTATAACATGACCTGATATAACATGAGTTTGGATATAATGCGGTAAAGCAGCACTCTGGCGGATCAAAGCAAAGTTCAATATAATGCTGTTTCACCATAACGTGGTAAGATTTTTTGGCTCCTGAGGACAGCGTTATATTGGTGTAGAGGTGTACTATAAATCTTGTACTTTTCAGTGTATATTCCAATTATATTGTAAAAATGAGAACAATTTTAGTAATAGTATACTTTGACACTTATTTATTTTTATGTCCAATTTAGTGAACAAGTACTTTAAATGAGGTGAAACTTGGGGAATGGGGGGATAAGATGATAAAACAAATCAGACTCCTGCAAGGGATCCAGTAGTCTGGAAAGGTGGAGTACCTCTGATCTAGTGAATCACGATTGGAGTCAGAAACCTAAGGCTTACCCCAAACTGCTACTGACTTACACAAGGCAACAGAGTCACAAAGGCTTACTACTTCCTCCATATTTCCCTCCCAACAAACCCATCATTACTTCCCAAATGAGGAAATTCCTTCTTAGTTCACAAAGGCATTGTGAGCTTCAGTTTTCACAGAAACTTTAGTTTTATTCTACTCTAGCTTAGCTTGTCCCATCAATATTAGGTTGTCTTTTAGATCAGAAGATCTAAACTATTTCTGCCACAAAGTGAACAGATGTTCAATGCTGAACAAATCTCCCCCCCACCCCCAAAAGAGTCAGATTCTCCTGTGAAGCTCTTCAATGGATGATCTGCCTGCTATGGCCCAGATTTTCAAACTGAAGCAGAAGTGTGCAAGTCAGCTTTTCTGCATGCATATATTCACATCTGCATCAAGGTTTGTATGCTGTCTGAAAGTCTAGGTCTATTTATAAAAAATAAAAAAGGCACCATCCAATTGGCAGGTTAACCAAGCTCTCACTTGTGTTGACTGTGCCATGTCTAGTTTAAACTGGGCTCCTTGGGGACAGAGATGGAGTTCTTCTGTACAACTTAATGTGAGCAAGGTCAGACAACGTAAGCCACTCTTCCCCTACAAAGAGAGAAGTGCCTTATGTTTACACTAGACAGCCACAGCTAATCCAAGGAACAAGAGACTAGTCACTACTACTGTAATACTGCAGCTCAGTGAACCCTACTCTTCTGCTTAAGCATCCCATAAATTTCTCCTGAATGCTTGACATTTAAAAGTTGCAATGTTGTACTCAGCATGGGAGAGACCACATTGCAATTCAGCTTACTACAGTCATTACTAGACCTCTGTTTAAACAGGCAGGCAACAAAACCAAGCAACCTTTGGGACAGGACAAGTGATGAGATGCTGCTCAAGATATCAACACTCATTTTATACCCATTGGTAAATTGGGCATGTTGTGACAAATCTGGAAATTTCCTGCAATAGCCTTAAACTTTATATAATAAAATTTCTCAAGTATTTTTAGATTAAATGCAAAGTTCAAGTCTTATTGTGGGCTGGGATTGCATGCAACTTCTCAGGGAGGGGGAGATGGGAAGTGAACAACCCTGAGAAGTGTAATGAACTTTAAAGGACTTCATTGAGAGTGGAGTCCCAGAAGTACATTCTTGTCTGCAAGTGGTTGCCTGGAGAATCTCTAGGGGAAGATGAATGCAAATTCCTGACTTCCAGTTATGCAAAAGCCACAAAAAAGACTATGAACCATTTGAACCTATAGCCTGAAGAGGGACCACTGTCAATTACCTATTCCTGGAGTCTCAAGATCAAAGGCTCAACTATATAAAGTTGAGACTAACCTCTTCATAACTAGCACACCTATGAACTTGTTACCATAGGAAAACCTTACTGAGGTTTGAAGGACTCACTACCAGAGCCGATGTTGGAGCTGGGGGCTGACTGCTGACAAGTTTATCATGCATGTATCTTCTTTTGGCTGTATGATGTTTTCACTTTAAGTGTGCTTGCTTAGAGAGCTGTGTGGTAACTTAACACTACTGGCAATTACATTATTCATAGCCCTCAAAGAGAAAGCAAAGTGCAGGCACTGGCCTGTTTTGGCAGTCTGTCTTGCTGGGGATCCTAGTGTGGACATGAAACTGAAGCCTAAAAAACTCCTGGTCAAGAGAGAAAGATATGGGTTTCTGCCCAAGAAAGGTGATGATTAAGGAGCCTTGAGTCTAGTGTGCGCACTCTTGGTGGACCAATGAGGAGGAACACAGGTGCAGTTCCCATGGACTGTGAAACATGTTATTTTTCTCCTCATTTCTGACTTTGGCACGAGACAAAAATTGGTACAATTCCTGACCTCAAGTCTGTGCTCCAACCATGCTCCCATGGAAGCCTGAGTCTGCTCAATCACTTTTCTTCCCACTCACTCTGCAGAGAGAGAGTCCTGCCCAAGAACTCAAATGGCAGATCGTGACCTGATCATTTTAAAACCTTGAACAAATGTTTCCCATATTTGTCATGTTCTGGCAGAGGCACTAAATAAAGTAGATGCCTATTTAGAATCCCAATTTTTTAGTTGCATGATCTCATCAAGAGCCTAGGTCTCCAGTCAGGCTATCCTTGCTGCTAAAATTATATAACAAGGTTCAAAATGGCTGTATGAACCTAACTGTGTGCAAAACTGTCAAAGTTATAGTTCCTACAGTAAATGTAAGGCAGACCTCAAGCAGACATTGTACAGCTTCACCCTAGTATGGTAGTTGCATTGCTGTGGGATCCAAGCTAGGAATTGCCTGAATCTATGTGCTGAGTAACTTTGTTCCATTTCAGACTTTCCTTTCCCAGAAAGTCAAGGGAAAAGTTGAATTTCTAACAATCTGAGTTACAGTAGTCTGAATTATTTCATATGTCAAGTCACTCTGCATAAGGAAATTCAGTTATTTTTATCTTGAGTAACCAGAGGGTCAAAATGAAAGCTTAAGCAAGTTTGTGTCTGTATTTAACTCAAAGTATAGGAGTTCTTTCTGAACATTATTTTTCTAGCATTTTAGTTTTATAAACTCAGTGGAGAGGTATTCTGTAGGAGACAGCATACACAAAACTTCAATTGCTTTTAAGATTGATTTTCCAAGTCAATATTCTTGCTTCTGTTACCAAAGAACTGTTAGACAGTTGGAGTTGTCTATACAAACAGGTTTATAGAGTTGTATCCCTTTTTCCTATCCAGGTGATGCAAGTCAAGCTTTCCAGATCACCAAGGATGTTTGCTTTTGGATTAACACAAGAATTCATTCCAAAGGCTTGGTTTTACATGAGGAATTTGGATCAACATTTTTCCCAAAAAGACAAAAGACAAAAACTGGAGAGCAAGGATCATAAACATACCTGCAAGTGAAACCTGAGAGGGAATGTAATGTGTTATCTTAAGGAGGTTCTTATTTTATTAAAAAATTTAAACTCATGTTCCTTTCTTCCCTGGCAATTCAATTAAGTAAAGGGATCTCTGGTAAAGCAGGACTTAATAAAAAAAAGTGTGACATTTTAAACAAAACCAGCACTTTTGCCGTTCAGCCTTTATGAAGCCTGCAGAGGACAGAAAGATACCAACTATTTTTCTCCCCCACCCTTGCTCTATATCACCTTTAAGCAGGGCCCCATTTATTCTGCAATGGAGGAATTTGCTGCAGAATTGTTTTCTAGCATCTCAGCTTTCATTTTAAAAATTATCTTGCCCTTATTGTTGCAGATAACCTTGGTAAGCTTGAGCCAAATGTAAACCAATGCACACTCAGAGCCTGAAAAACAAGAGCCAAGAGATATGGCTGAACTGACTGGAGCAACTCAGGGCCTTCTGAACTCCATGGCTGCAACACCAGGAAATTTAACATTCTACCGGTCTCAAGTGAATTCAGTATATTTTGCAGGAAAATTTGTTAGCTTGCTATTGTTAGGCATCCATAATTTTGTTTTCATACACACATGGGAATTGGTTGACTCCAGTGCCTATTCCCTTCATCGTTCTGTAGGCTTAGGTCGATTGAGCCCCATATATAGTGTACATCTGTCCTAAATGTAGCTGAGTTGACATAGCTTAGGTTGACCTTTTGCAGTGTCTACACTGCACTGGGTTGACAGGAGAGTTTCTCCCATCAACTTACCTTATGCTTCTCATTCTGATGGAGTACTGGAATCGACAGGAGAGCGATCAGTGGTCAATTTAGTGGGTCTTCACTAGATCTGCTAAATCAACCCCCAGTAGATCAGTTGCCAGGCATCTATCCCCCAGTAAGTGGGGACAAGCCCTTAGTAGTGGGGGAAGACTGAGACCAAGTCCAGCTTGCAACCAGTGAACAGGAAGAGCCAGAAGTTCTTAAGGCCTAGCAAGCTGAGGAGATGAACTGATGAAGCAGACTACAAGCTTCCCTAGTACATTGTGCGTAGGCAGACTATTCTTAGTTGAACCAACACAACTATCAACCCCATAGAGGTAGGCCTGCTTTCCTAGACTTAAGATCTTTTAGGCTAGTCAAGTACCAAGTGATCTCACCACATTAAAAGCCTTCATAAGCTGAACCCAGTTAGCACGAGACCAATGTATTGTTTGGCAGTGCCAGTTTGAAACTTCCTGCAACTTCTGCTCTAAGTTCAGAGACCAAGTGGGTGAGAGAATCTCATAATGGACCAACTTCTGTTGGTGACAGACAAGCTTTCAAGGCACAGAGCTCTTCACAGACCTGAAGATGAGCTCTGAGAGACTCAAAAGCTTGTCTCTCACCAACAGAAGTTGGTGCAATATGAGATTTTATTTCACCCATCTCATCTCTAAACTGCTAAACCTCTTCAAACATGCAGATAGATTCTTGCACAATGTTACTGCCTACATTGAGTCATTAAGATTTAATCTTTATGGGCTGGGACAAATTTTAACCACTACAAGATAACAAGAGAAAATCCTATTTTAAAAGGAAAACTATGATGCAAAAATTATGCCATCTTTGGTCTGGTGGTTGATTTTAAAGCTGAATTTGGGGGCAGCTCAGGAACCTTTTCTTCACATGTTACTTTAGTTCAGCACAACACAAGTTAACACCACAATGTGAAAAGGAGGTGGATATAAAGAGTGAATGGATCTCTGGTCCTGTCTTCATCTACAGCAGCCCAACTGCAGCACTATATGTTCAAATGCTACTATACCAATGAGAGCGCTTCTCCCATCAGCATAGTTAATCCACCCAAGAGGTGGTAGCAATGTTGATGGGAGAACCTCTACACCATGGGGGGGGGTCAGTTATACTGATACACCTCTGTAGTGTAGACCTGGCCTTAGTCTGCAGTAAGACCTGAGAGAGTCTCACTCTAGTCCCCATTTAAAAGCGGACCTCCATGGCAGAGTATCTAGCTATAGACCAGTCACAAGCATCTTCAGTTATTTCTTGCAGCTTCTGTCAAACTTTCCAATTCAGTCTACCTTAGAACTTAACATAGATGCCCATGCTAATGGATGCTAAATGCCTACCCAAATTAGGAGGGACACAAGAGACAAGATGGCTGAGGTAATCTTATGGGGACCAGCTTCTGTTGGTGAAAGACAAGATTTTAAGCTTACATAGAGCTCTTCTTCAGGTATACACAGTGTTTATTACTATGTTTCTTAGCAGGGAAAACTTATTTCAGTCTTACTTTCCATTAAGTTAGATCCCTGCTGTTAAGTTGCAGGTTACAGTTTTAATGTTACAAGATATACTTGTTCAATTAATTATTGAATGTACCCAGAAGTAATTTTCCTGGTTTTTAAAGATACCTGTCAAATCTACACTGAAACTTAACCCACTATTGGTTATAAGCAACTCTGGATGTTACTGTTATCAAAATGAGAAAAAAAAAAAAAAAAGAGTTCACTTTGTGCAGATTCAGGGTCATTTCCCCCATTTGTCAGCAGGTAAATTTGGAGGCTGAGACAGTATTTTAAGTTATCTTGAAAAACAGTAAACTTAGCGTGAAGGTAATATCCCACCAGAGGGAAGGGAGAATTTTTAAATGTTATTACACTACACTGGAAAACTCAAATCTGTTGCATTTGTTTTGTGGCTTCCAGGGGAAGAATTAGGAAAAGAATGGTTAGCCTAACTTAGTCATTAGATAGTCACTTCAGAAAGTAAATATGGGATGTGAAAAGTTACTTCACAGCTTAAATTTTACAGGACATCTTGCCAACTCTGAAAAGTATAACCAATGATGATCTCCAATGCTGCTGGTATTTCATAAAGTAGTTATAGAAACAAAGCATCAAAGTTATAACGCTGCTTCATAAAGTTCTGGCAAGAGCAACTGCTGTTCAGCATCCAGTCTGAAGCTAACTTCAAGTTTTTAGAAACAGAACTGGAGGTTGGAGAGTTCAGCTAAATTGCATGGTGTACCTGAAGCCATAATCTAAAATTAATGGCTTTATCTGAATGCACTATTGTATGAGCAACAGCCATGGTAAGTGAAAACTATTCAGTAGTATAAGTATGACAGCCTTTACTGTGACAGACAATGCAAGTATCTTGAATAGTTTGCCACACAAAAATACCCCTCATTTGTGTTAGTATAACTAATGATGCAACCTGATGAAAAATGCGCTGACAGCAGTAACTGTTGCATCCTTCCTGAAAAGCTTGATTTCTTAGACAATTTGCTGAGCTTTCATCAAGTCGTCCCTGCTCCCCTAGGGCATAAAAATGCTGAGAATGCAGTATTTCCTAGCATCACTGAACAACAGGATATAAGCCATTGTTCTTACAGTGAGAAATCCCCCTCACACACACCCCCCCAAAAAAAAAAACTGGTTTATCTACAGGGCTAGGAAGCCAAACAGCCCTGGGAACTGAAAGATTTGTAATAACCTCTATAAAACAAATTAAGATTTTAAATTTTCCTAAGGAAAGCGTTACCCTAATTATTTTAGGTGTCATATAGCTAATTCACATTATAGATTACATCACAACACTGAAAATACAAGGGACAGGCTTAAGGAAGCCTTGCTGGCACTTGTTTATCTTGTGCTGCTTCAGTTGAGAGTTTCAGCTTTACTCCCTTATGTTACCGAAGGTTTAACTATCTGTGCTGGCATTTGCCAGAATGTAGCTTTGGAGCAATTCTTTTAAGAGACTGGTGCTACACTGTTGTCTGTTACCAGCACAGTTAGAAACTGTTTTGGAGTTGCATAATGTCACATTTTTCAAATACACCCCTGGGACTCACACACCAAGTTTTAGTCATACAGAATGGACAGTCTTGTGTTGCATTTGCTGCTTCTCCACTAGCATTTGGAGAAGTCAAGGTGGGGGGGGGGGGGAGAAGGGACACACAACAATCACAGAAGTTTACAAGTCTTAAGAGCACTCAGAAAACTTGCTAACAGCTGAAGCTTCCTTGTGTACCTACAAGCTGCCTCAGCAAATCAGAAGGCCCTGTTGCCAAACCACAAAACTAATTATGTATCCAGGACACAAGTAACTTGTCCAAATTCTAGGTTAATATGTTGGTAGGCTGTATAAGTGTTATTTTCAAGATTCCAACAGCATACAGACAGTTGTGAAGTAACCATTTATATGACTCAGCTCTGTCCTTGTCACTTTCAAGGCTCCCCTAAGTCCCTTCTGTAAGTTCATACAGCTACAATACAAGCTTGAGATCTCAAGTAAGATGGCAAAACAGGAAATTCGAAGTCAAGATCTAGCTCATGCTACTATAGCAATTGTTATGGCTCCACTCCTACAGCACCATATCTCCCGTTCTCACTGTTGCCTTTCATATTGGAGATGGCGTTTCAGCTGGAGCTTATTCAGCTTGTTCCAGTACATACAGAGGGTATAGGTCATTTGAAATTCACATATGCACATTGAGAATAAGTTTAGTACTCTGCCACTATTGCTCAACTTTCCATCTGAAAAACTCTACACTGAACTGTAGGCTTCCTTCCCAGCTGCACTGCTAGACATTCACCTATTTAGAACAGGCACAGTTTTGCTACATTACTCTATTATAAGGCAGTTTACAATATTTTTGGAGACTAAGCTATACAAAGGTTTTGGCAACTTTCAAAATGTTGATTTAATTGACATTAATGGGTAACACTATTGCATTAGATCAGAAACATGCAAGCACTTAGGCTCTAGTGTTTGGTTAGTGTTTGTCTACTTATAAGTCCACTCGCTAAAGTAATGAAAGCATAGGGGGGGAGAAAAATCACCCCCCCACCCCCCATGTTCAATAGTGGTTTAAAATGCTCTTCCCAAATAAGTCAATATTCATACTTGTCCAATGTTACTTAGAAGTAACCTACAAAGCTTTGAGTGATTCTGAAAAACAAATATTATGGTGCTTAAGTGAAGAGCAAGTTCACATCTGGGGAGAGACCACCACAAGTTTTAATTATGCTTAAAATTAAAAAACCCACAACCTTAGAGTTTCAGCCCCAATTTTCAGTTTGTAGCAAATAACCTGACAGCAGTAATATACAATACAGTGTCCTCATTTAACTTTTCAGTTGCATTACTTGAAAATCTATATAGTTGGACTAATTAACTTAGACTCAGTAAAATAAAGATGAAAAGTAAACTTGTTAGATACTATTTTAACCACAATTCTCTTCATGCCAGTAGTTCTGATCTATTTAAAATTTATTTATATATGATGTCAATCACCCTCCAAAGACATTTGACTCTTAATGCCAGTATTAAAGGTTAAAGTGTTGAATACTATACATTACCCCAGCATGTCCTTTACAGTACTAACCCAATATCTATTAGAGGAATGTTCATTAAGAAAGGTCTAATTATTTCACTTTCCTTTGTAGACAGGACATTAGTCAATAACTGAAACCAATCACAATTCTTCTATGAATGGTAAGAAGGGCACATGTCATTTAAGGATGCTTTGATAGATTCACAGTGTTACATGTTCATGTCCCCCCACCCCCACCCCCTCTATCTATCTTCCAATTTCTGATAAAGTCCATTAGCTAGTGAGGTTTGTAACGGATTTGAGACCCACTACACTTCGTTTTTATTCTGCAAATAAGATTAGGCAGAGTGTTTCGACAGTTAAATTTTAGATTAAATATTGAATGAGGTGCACAGTATATTCTGTAATAAAGTCTTAGAAATATAAAGCCTTGCTCCTGCAGCTATTTATCTTGAGACACTGGGAGAGGCAGCCTGTTGGTATATAGTGGAGCCATGCTCATCTACATAGTCACCAACATCAGAAGTAATACTGCAAGAAGCTTATTTAAATAGTGTACAAATAATTTACATTTACATCATAACGCAATTTGATCATTGATTTTACTACTGACAAATCTCAGGATCATTTAAAGCCCAACTTCTATTTAATTGTCACTGGTTACTAATCCATTGGCATAGCTAGAAAACAAAATTACACTTTCAGAACATGCTTCAATGAATCACCAGACACCGCCAGTGTGCAGGTGTTTGACAGAATTGAAGTATCTAGATCAGTGACCACAGCATTCTGTTAATTTTTTGGTCCCCCATCCTCAGAGAACAGAAGTTGAGTGTTGTCAGAAAGTTATACCTTTGTCTTCTGGTAGAAGTCTCTTGCGCGGGAAGTATTTCTGAAAACGTATCTAAAAATACTCTAAAGAGCACATAAGAAATTAGGCTGTGCACTTCAAATGCTCATAAAGCCATTTATTTCAGCTCACAGGTCACAGCACTATAGACTGCAACAAAATCGCTCCCAGTAATACAAGTAGCCACTGATATGAACATTTGGTAATTCACAGTGAGCTGTTATTCTGACAGTCTTCTCTGGGAGGAAGTGACTCCAATACCACAAGCCTTTTTAAGATGTATTAAAGCAATGTTGCTAGTACACCTACTGTGGCATTCACTAGATTACTACTACATATCCAGGCTAGGGAAGAGGACAGGCATTAATATTAGTCATTCCACATTAGGCTAGTACTAGCACCCAGATTTTCAGGAGCATTCAGTATTTTGAGGGCTGAACTTTTTTGAAAGATCTGGCCCTAGAGGTCTATCAAATTGCTTGTTCAATCCTATTCACAGAAGTTCTATCAGCAAATGCAGTTTAAAATCTTATCTAAAAAAGATTTTAATCTAAAAATCAGTAAGACAGCTTGATGGAGAGGAAAGAGGATTTGAATAGTTTCAACAGGGCAGGAATACAGGATGTTCAATTGAAAGCCTTAGGATTTCTACTGACTTTCAGTATTACTCATTGACTCTTCAGATATGTATGTCATAAGGTATAACCTGTATACACAGTATGTTAGTTCATTTGTAAAGAACATACTATACATTTATATTTACCCCACTACTGTGGAGGGGGGCATTTGACAGCTGTCCATTAGAGCTCCAGGAACAGGGCTAAGAGGAGTCCTGATGCACACTGAACTCAGAATCACATGCATCTGACAAGTGGGTATTCACCCATGAAAGCTTATTCTCCAATATGTCTGTAAGGTGCCACAAGACTGTTCCTTTTTACAGATCCAGACTAACACAGCTATCCCTCTGATACTTGAACTCCGAATGTTTCACTTTGTTGGTTTCTACACTTGAACATTTTCTGCATGCAAGATTTAGGCTAGTGAAACAACTCCTATGCATTAGGAGACCCATGACATTAACTTAATGCTTGCCATCTGTATATCCACTCTCTCAAGGAAGAACTGTTAAGTCAATCAATTTTTGCATCCATAATGAAGACTTCAGTTTGAACTATAATATGTACTCCCAGAAAGTCAGTTATAATGCATTAATCACAATTTGAGTATAGTGTCCTCCAAGTGGCTTTTGGCTTGTAAAAGATTTACTCCTGTCACAATGGACTGCCACAGAAGGAATTAATGGCCTTGTCCCATCCACACCTGCTAGTCAGATACACTAGCTGAGACAGCCATCTTAATTTTCAGAAAATGCTCATTCTCCAATGAGAATCAGAATCTCAGTGTATGAGGATACTGGCTACTGACTAAATGGTGATAAAGTTTTACCTGAAAGTTTATCATACTGATCTTTAGACATGTCTGAAGCTACTTCGCTACTTTTGAATTGGACGGTGGTTGTTCTATCCAGATCCATGGTGCCAGCCACCATAAAGGCAAGCATGCTATACATTTTAAAGCTTTACAATGCATTTTGCTAGTCTATTACCAGAATCATATTACCAAAGGTTGTTGCCAGGTACATGATTTCCCACTGTATCCTAACCAGAAAGATTTCTCCCTCCTCCCTCAATATTTTTAGATCAATGGGCTTTTGAACATAACATTTTGGATTTATAGTTGATTTTTCAAATGAAAAAAGTATTTTAGTATGTGAAATATGATGCTTAAACTGTACCCCACCAAAACTGCTTGAAGGTCATACCTGGGAATGTGTGCAGCAACTTTACTGAATTCAAGAAGTTGTGTTTCTAGAGTCTGATAACACTATTTGCAAACTATTTGCAAACAATTCAACACTAAAAGAAAAGTTAACAGGTTTCAGGAGTTCCCTCTGATTTTTTGGCTCCTATCGCAAAGGATATTGGTTAAATGTAGAATAAGAAACCCCTAATATAAGTACAACACAGGGCAACTCAACTAAGTTTTGGGAAAATTTTTAGACTGATCAATAATGTTTGAAGTTCAGGAATGAGAAAGTTAAACAGCTACAGGAAACCATTTGGTAGTATCTCAAAGATGATACACAAGAAGCCTTGTGTACCCAGATACTATGGCTAGCTATTCAACTGAATGCACAAGTGCAGTTTGCAAGTATAATTGTAAAAGCTATATATTTAAGGATAGGGATCAATTTTTGGATTGAACAGTTCAGCTCTAGAGTAGCATAATGGCATGAAACCCAGTTAAGAGTTCTTAACATGAGCAGGTAGGTTTCATCTGTCACTATAGTGGGACAGTGGGTCACATGCAGAGTTTGCATCTTAAATAATATATTAGAGATCCATTTTCTACAATAGCTTAATACCAGCTGATCTACCTGGCACATGAGAAATTATTCCAACTTGTTCCCCCACACACAGTCCTTCCTACATATTGAGTTTGAACCAATCCAGTCATTTACAGTGACATTTCTGTCTTTAATCAGAAGGCAATTCCATTGGTCAAAGAGTATTTTAAAATAATTCTATTGTAACATTGAGATGCACACTCAATGATTTAAGCGCTAACTTTAGTCCATGAGTTTGCACAGGGCTTAAGTTATTTTTCCATAGATTATTTTTAAAAAAAAAAAAACAAACAGAAAAAGTAGTTCTCAGCTGGTTCACTGGGAATTTGAGTGCACTTTGTCTAGTCAGTTGGTTTCCCCCATTTGTTTTTCTTGCTGTGTAAAAGCACTTTCAGATAGTGAAACTGACTGTAAACCTCATATTAGAGGGACCTGGGGACAATTCTTGAACTGATATGGCTTCAGTTGCCAGTGTTCCTTTGAAAGAGTAACTAGAAATTAAACAAATGTAGTCAGTTCTAGGTTTGACTGAGTCAGTTGCTTCAAAAGAAATATGGCTCTCTCCATATCCCCAACTTGGATGTGCTGACTTAGATGTTTCCTTCCATTTAAGGAACAGACAAATTATGAGGAAGACACCCCCCTGCCCTCCACACACCCCAAATTTCACAAGGCTTCAGAAAGCTAGTAGTGCCCAGCTCAATCATTGCAGAGAGCGAGAGCCAAACCCATCATACAAGGCAAGTCTGAGAAATATTTTGTTGAACAGTATAATTTTGTGCAGTCTCCTTCACAAGTTATTTGGCCTGAAGACAAATCATTGCATGACAAAGGTTGGGGGTGCAGTCAGCCTTCCATTACAAGATTCCCCTAGACCCCTCCCTACATTTGTTACTCCAAAATACATTGTGTTGAAATTGTTAGATCTTAGTATTTCAGTACCAGGGCATATGCTCAACTTCAGTTCATTGACTACATAATGTGCTATCTATAGCACATAGCCATAATATTCTTCAGAGAAGATTCTGTTCTTTAAAAGACCCTTTTAACCTAGAGATTACTTTTTAGTACACAAATTACTGTGCATCAGACAGAAATCCATGTGTAAAGTTACTTTTATCAGAGACCATTTGACATACTGACAGGGAGGACAAAACATAGCTTATGCATTTATTGCCCTACGCTGCCACAGCTATATACTGCTGTAACTTCCATGGTATTACTAATTGCATGGTTCTTCCTGGCACAACCTTAGAAGCTAGTTCTCTGCAAGGAAATGAGATTAATGCACTACTGCAATGAGTGAGATTACACTTTACAGAACCATTAACATCACCACTACAGAAAGATAACATTCGCATCCATGTCTCACATCTAAATAGACAGTAACACAAAGTTTATTTGTATTATGTCATCCATTTTGTAAAGCTCCTGCAAAACCAAGTTTAGCAGTTTCACTTGGTTTTAACTCAGAGAGAAAACTTGCTCCTAATATGGAAAGAGGAACTAAGGCACAGAGGGATCTTCTCAGTTTACCCCTCCCAAGACACCACAGCGCCCAGCAGGTGCTGCTGTAGGCCTAGGCCCAGACCGAGCCTTACCCACAAAACAGGCTGAAGTATACTACTTCACACCGAGAAAAAGGAGACACTAGAACAGAATCACAGTAAGGAGAAAACCAACTGCTCTGTTTCAATGGGATCTTTAAGCACACACTGGACCTTGGATTTTAATCAGGCATATATATTTTTATAGCACTAAAACATGTATCACCTTTAAGAAAAATAAAAGGCAGTAAGGGCCTGAGAGAAACACCCTATCTGAGATATTTGGCCACTGGCAGCTACAGACTGTTTAGAGGAAAGGACAAATTCACGAGGTACAAGGGAAGATTGAGCATCCCTGTGTGCCAGTAAAGCCATTCCCCGGGCCAGTGGGCAGTCAAGGCAGCAATCAGCAGGGAGGCATCCCCACCACTCACACGCTCCAGGAAAAGGTGCCCACTGGAGCACCAGGGTTGCTAGTGCAAAAGGAGGAGGGACTGAGGAAGGTTCTGCCATTCGGGGCGGCCCCCCCACGCGCCTCCCACTGGAAGCGGAGGGAGCCAGAGGGCGGGGGCGAGGCGGGAGGGAACCAGAGCCCCGCAGCGCATCCCTCCCCTGACAGGAGCGAAGCGGAAGGCCAAGCCCTGCAGACGAGGCAGCTCCCGGCGCCCCTCCCCCCCCAGGTGAGATCTGAGCCACTGGGGTGCCCGTAACCCCCACAGGCGGGCTCCCCTCGACCAGCCCCTCAGCGCCCCCCGCCCCAAACCCCGTCCCCCCTACCTGGAGATGCTCCTGGAACCGGATGGGCAGAATTTGGGCCATGGCGGCGGCAGCGGCGCCTGGTGGGGGCTCCAGCCCGAGACCGGACTGGGGAGTCTCCTCAGGGGCTCCGGGGGTGAAGGGAGGCCGGGGCGCAGAACCGCAATGGCGGAATGGGCCAGGAAGGGAGAGAACGAGCCGTTCGATCCGGAAACGGCTCCTGCTGGCGGAGCAATACACGAACTGAAAGAGCAGCCGCCTCCTCACCTGCCGGGACCCCGCATTAACAGGGCCGGACAGGCGGAAGAATTCAGAGAACGGCGGTGCAGGGGTTGCGGGGTATCCAATGGGAACGGCGGAGGGATCCCCCTACCGGAAGGGACTATTTTATGACTCATCACTCTTCCCTCCCCTGGCCTTTTTTTTTCCTGCCACATCATGCGACTCGGGTGCGGATGCGTCATTTCCGTTCCGCGCTCGAAGGCGGGCGCCGTGGTCACGTGATGGGGGAGCCACCGGGCAAGGTGACCATCGCGCTGGGGTGGAACCGTCACAGCTGAGCCGTAATGACCGTACCGCCGCCACGCCACGCACCGCCCTTCCCCTACGAGCGCCTGCTTGCGGGAAACGCCGTGGTCTAGGGATCAACGTAGTGCGCCTGCGAAACAGAGCGCGGGGGTTCGAATCCCCCCGCTGCTATTAGCCTAAATACGAGTGACCTTGGACCATCCCTTAGAAGGAGCCTTTGACGAGCCGGGGCTCTTTGGCAAAGCCCCAGGCCTGTGGGAGGGGCCTCGAAGCACATAAGAGCCTTATCAGCAGTAGCCTGTACAGTGTGTTCATCTGTTTATTTATTCTTCGGTGTAGGAAGGGCATCATACACACACCTCAACAACACACGAAGCCACAGCAAATTAAATGCTAAACCAGGACATCCTACATGGTACAAAGCCCTGTGCTATTGCCAACTGTTATTCGAAACTCATGAGTCAGGCCCCAAATCATGAAAGGCTGAATTAGTTATTTTTAATACATTTGGGATTCTTCTTATGTGCTGATTTTTAACGTTTAGGATTCATATTTTTAAAGCTTGTTATCAGTCATGAGAGTTAGCAATTTACCTTTTTTTAAAAATGGAAAGAGATTCTCACAATCACACATCTCATAAAAAACACCAAATGTCACACAAGTTGGCAATAGTGACAGAAGAGTTACCATACTCTCTAGCCCCATATCCTGTCCCAAACAGTGAAAAGTAGCAGAACTTCAGGGGAATGTACAATACAGTGCAATTTTAGAGAGATCCACCTATTTTCCCTTCCTGACTTCTCACAGTCAGAGGTTTAAAGTCACCCGGGCATGGCGTTCCATACCAGACCATCTTGGCTAATAGCCATTGGTAAATCTATCCTCCAGGAACTTTCCTAGTTCTTCTTTTAATCCAGTTATACTTTTGCACATCACAAGGCAACGAGTTCCAGAGGTTAATTGTACATTATGTGAAAAAGTACTTCCTCTTGTTTGTATTAAACCTGCTGCCTATTCATTTCATTGGGTGACCGTCTGCTTTTTGTATTGTGGGAAAGGATGAACAAAGATTTCCCTGTTCATTTTGTCCACACCATTCATGATTTTTTAAGTTCTGCTACTTTATCATATCCCCCTTAGTCATCTTTTTTCTAAGATGACTAGCCCTACTCTTTTTAGTCTCTCTTCATGTAGAAACTGTTCTATACCCTTGATCATCTTTGTTGCCTTTCTCTGTAGTTTTTCCCATATCAGTCCAGAATTCAACCCTTCCCATCCTGACCCTTCAGGAAAAAGTCAATCAGGATTTAAAAGTGAGATTATACATCATGTTCTTCAGGTCAACAAACTGCCTGAGCTTGGCTTCCTTTAAAAAAAAATTTAGGAAACCATAGACATAAAAACAAACATAAAAGAGCAAATTAATTCCTGGTGTAACTCTAATGCAGCCAGTGGCAATAGCAAAGAGGAACTAGTCCCAGATACTTAGGCAGCCAGACCCTTCATAATCAACCATGGTGACTGTCTCATCAGATTTGTGATATTTAATATTTTTACTCAAGTTACAGCTCATGGAGTCGTAATTACATAAGAATCTCAATTTTTTCTTTTTCTTTCATTTAAATTTCTAGACCTCATGGTTGCAGAAAAAAATTGTGAAAATATTAATCCTAGAGGCTCAAATCGAGAAGGCAAATTTAAAAGAAAAACACTTTAAAATCTTATTTTAAATCAATCTCCTATTTTTAAGGAGGGCTGGTTCATTTTAACATTTGGAGTGATGACAACGAATCCTGCGTTGTTATGAGATTTAGCTAATGAATGAGTGTAAAGCACTTTAAGATCCTTGGGCAATAGCCAGCACTACAGATACACAAAGTGTTAGTATTATTTATTGTTTCTTGAAAGCCTTACCAATATGAATAATTGGACACTGGGTACATTGTACTGACCTAATAGCAGCTTCCCTGTCCAAAATCAGAGTTAGCCCTAGCCCTTGTGCAGCCCTACACGAAAAAAAAACATGTGAGGTACCAACTAGCACTCTTCATAGGAACAGTTATACTGGGTCAGACCTAAGATCCATCTAGCCCAGTATCCTGTCTTCCAACAGCAGCCAATGTCAGGTGTCCAGAGGGAATGAACAGAACAGGTAATCATCAAGTGATCTGTCCCCCGTCACCCCTTCATTGATGGACCCATCCTCCATTAATTTATATAGTTATTTTTTCAACCTTGTTATAGTCTTGGCCTTCACAACATCCTCTGGCAAAGAGTTCCACAGGTTATGTGAAAAAATACTTGCTTTTGTTTGTTTTAAACCTGCTGCCTATTCATTTCATTTGGTGACCCCTAGTTCTTGTGTTACAAGGAGTAAATAACACTTATTTACTTTCTCCACACCAGTCATAATTTTATAAACCTCCATCATATCCCCCCTTTGTTGTCTCTTTTCCAAGCTGAAAAGTCCCAATCTTATTAGTCCACACCCCTAATCATTTTTCTTGCCCTTTTCCAATTCCAGTATATGTTTTATTAAGATGGGGTAACCACATCTGTATGCAGTATTCAAGATGTGGGCATACCATAAATTTATATAGAGGCAATATGATATTTTTTGTCTTATCATCTATCCCCTTCTTAATGATTCCCAACATTGTTTGCTTTTTTGACTGCCGCTGCATATTGAGTGGATGTTTTCAGAGAACTATTCACAACGACTCCAAGATCTCTTTCTCGAGTGGTAATAGCTAATTTAGACCGCATCATTTCATATGTATAGTTAGGATTATGTTTTCCAATGTGTATTACTTTGCATTTATCAACATTGAATTTCATCTGCCATTTTACTGGTCAGTCATCCAGTTTTGGGAGATCCTTGTGCAGCTTGTCATAGTCTGCTTGGGACTTAACTATCTTGAGTAGTTTTGGAGCATCTGCAAATTTTTCCACTTCATTGTTTACCCCTTTTTCTAGATCATGTATGAATATGTTGAATAGGACTGGTCCCAGTACAGACCCCTAAGGGACACCACCATTTACCATGTACACGTGATAATTCACAGTGCCTTTTTTCTATCTCCTGCAAACTCCTCAGACTGTGGCAACACCACTTTAACACTTTTTGAGTCTCCCTGACCTCTGGCAACACCCTCTCCCTCCCAAATATGGATGGCAATATAAGGTGGTTGAGGAAGAAATAATTCCTACTGAAAGAATGAATGAGACACCAGAACAAGTAAAGTTGATTGCTATTAGCTGTACTGTATGTTGATGGCAGGTCAGGGCATCTGGATGAACGCTATGAGCAGAGATCTACACTATGGGCTAGATTCACAAAGGTACTTATGCATTGGAATACCTACCTCTTAGGGGTCCTGCTGCCTAGTGGAATTCAGTCCTGAGTTAGGCACACAGGCTCCCCTTGTATAGTATGGAAAGAATTAGGCACTTAAGAAAGTGAATCCCATAAGCCAGAAAGCTGAGCAAGGAGCCACCTACACTAGCCAGAAGTTAAATGCAGAGGAAAGAGGTGGAGCTTAGGCCAAGATCCTCAAAGCTCTGTAGGCACCTACCTCCCATTGGTCTAGGTCTTAGGCACCTTACTGAGGGGCTGAAGGGGCCTCCCTCTGCTTGGGATTCTCAGCCATGAATCCTCTTATGGAGATAAAAACAACAAGGAGTCCGGTGGGACCTTGTTGTTTTTGTGGATACAGACGAACATGGCTACCCTGCTACTTCTGGAGATAGAGACTTGAGCCAGGTCATCCCTTTTTCATTAAAAGCTAATAGCTAGGTAGTTAGGACGCTTGCCTGGGAAGTAGGAAACCCAGACTCAAATCCCCATTCTACCCAAGGTAGAGCAAGAATTTGAACTTGCATGTCCCATATCCTGGAGAGTGCCCTAACTGCTGGACTATTAGGTATTGTGGGATAAGACTCTCTGAATCTCTATGCTTAAAGTTGTTCCACTTTGTATAAATAATTAAATATCTATTGGGCCAGAAAAAAAGATTGATACTGTAACCCAGTGGCCAAGCCCCACCAGGGATGTGGAAGACTTGAGTTCAAAGCCCTAAGCAGGCAGAGCAGGGATTCAAACCTACATATACCACATCCCAGGTGAGTGCCCTAACTAACAGGCTATTTGGTATTCCCTGAACACCCACACACCAACTGCCTGTAGGTGTGCTATGAGCATGCCTATGCGTTTGGGACCTGCTGTCAAGATAGGTAAGGGAACAACCTGTTTGAGAATCTCACTTTGTAGCCATAGGGTCTTTAGCTTGTGCTAGGCTCCAAGCAGCTAGTTAGTTGTGGAGTGGCGTCAGGACTCAGGCAGCTTTATACCTGCCCACCAGTAGAGACTTTAGTACGTAGGTGGATAGACAGCAGTTGCACAGTGGTTTTAAGCATTTAAATGGTGCCTAAATATTGGACTTCAATACCTCCATGAATCTGGCCCTATGGGACTGCATAGGTGGCAGAAGCCTACAGACATCAATACCCAATTATCTTAATCTAAAAAATTACAAGTTGTTGAGCATGTCATCAATTCCCTGTGAGGTCAATGGAGATTGACAGCACTCATCAAACCCCAGGAAGTACTCAGCACCTTGCAGAAATAGGTACAGAACACTTCTGTTATGAGCTGCATGAAACATTGCTAGGGGTTGAGTTAAAACCTCATTGAAATTAGGTAAGAACACACCATTCAATAAATCTGAGTTAATCAGCAGCCCCCCACCTCAGACAAAAGGCAGTTGGCTAGGACTGGCTGGGCAAGCCTGGAGGGTTTTTCCTGACTATGGCTATAGGGAGGTAGAACTCAGAAACTGAGCACCAGGGGCCAAGGCAAAATGCAAGGAAGCCAAGCAGCAGCCTCTGAGCAGTGTCCTCCTGAATAAAAAACAAAACAAAGCATGTTTCAGTCTGTTTGGTAAAGAGACTTAGGGCTGCAAGCTAAGAAACTGCTCTTCATGGTCTTGGTTCCTCCTGCAGAGAAGCAGGAATTTGTATTCCGTGTAAATGAACAAGATGGCATCAAAGAAAACACCAGACTCCGTCAATTTCTACATCCAACTGGCAATCGCCCCTGCTCTGAACTTTAACTAGCCCTGCAAGCTGAAAAGGGGCAATGCTACCCTGCTCTACTGTGTAACACACACAGAATGAACAACGTGGGCTGTAGTGTAATGCTTAACAGCTCTCAGGCTGACATCATTGATCAACGTTTTCATGCTAAAGAGTGGATGAAGGCAGTATACAGACTGAGCACCCTGGCTTTTGTCACTCTGAAACTACACTAGGCGAGTAGGGTCCACATTTAGGGAAGACTGAATGCAAATGTCCCGCATTGTCCTTCAAAGACCTTTGCTTGCTATTGCTGCTGTAGGACAAGGACCTTTGAAGGTCTTTGAAGAAGACAACGAGGAGTAGCCCCTCAAAGGTTACTTATTTAAAAAACAAAACCAAAAAACCCATAGAAGAAAGTGCTATGAGGGGCACTCCCTACTAAAGAGGAGGATTCTTCCTCTATGGCATTTTTCCTTTTCTACTTCAAGCAGGATGGGGCTGTTCTTCTAGCTTCTCTATACCTTTTAATGACATTAGCTTGTCTGATAGGAATCTGAAGATTTGTCTCCATAAGCCGATCTCAACCCCTGTAGGGCATACATGTTTTCTAGCCATTTTCTTTATAAATCAAAAGAAGCAGAGAATCCTGTGGCACCTTATAGACTAACAGACGTTTTGGAGCGTGAGCTTTCGTGGGTGAATACCCACTTTGTCAGATGCAGGTAGTGGAAATTTCCAGGGGTAGGTATATATATATGCTAGCAAGTGTCTCCTCCTTGCCATTGCATGAGAGAGAGCACAAACCAGCAATTTCTAATGTGTTTCAGTAGCTTATTCAATAAATTGCATCCCTATCCTCAAGCTGCTAAAGATGTCAGAGCCCAATCGATATTTTTTCTTGTCAGAGAGAGATTTCTCCAACAAGTTCACCAATGTGTGCTCCATCCAGATTTCCTTGCTTGATTCTGACCATGTTCTGCTTTCCACTGTGGATTAGGAAACAAACTTGTTTTACTTCATGGAATATAAAAGTTTTAATTTACAGTGCATGGATTAGCAGTTCCTCATAACAAGCAGGAAAAGGGTCAAAATATAATCTTTGACCATATAGCAAATCATCATTCATCTCTTTCCTTCACCAAAATACATGTGCCAGGATCTTTTTTAAAATTACAGAAAGCTATACAAAAATGAAAAGTATTCCAAGGTTTCAGGTGTCCCCACCAGTTCCAGGGCTTGTCAGAGGGATTTTTAATAAAATGTTATTGCTTTGTGCAGTGGCAATAATTAAAGTGATTTCAAACTTTACCCTATAGTAACTTTTAAAAAAATAAGAAAAAAGTCCTCTTGTAACCTAACACCATAAAAACATGATATGTTGTGTTAAAGCTGTTAGAGCTTCTTTAACCAATGCATTACAGCACATATGGTCCTTTATCAGAGGATTTTACATACCATATGTACTGCTGTAGCTAGACAGAGTAAATTAAAGAGGGTAAGTTAAGGACACCATGAATTAAGTTTTCCATATTTTCCTTATGCTATGGGCTTATGCTGCAGTGATCCTTTCTTGTATAGTCACATTTTCAAGCCTCTTTGCCAGAACTGCAGCACAATTTAATAGATTAAAAAGGCTTAACAAGCAAGAGAGGAGGCTCATTATAACCCTATGTGTTCAGTTAGACAGAAAAAAAATTAAATATAGTATAGCTCCTCAGTAACTATTTTTTAAGCAGACACTTCTGCCATAACAAGAAACCAGTTGGTTCCTATTGTTTAGGACTTTGTGCCTGCAAAATCTGGGATACTGATGTCGTATTTTAAGTTAAAAAAAATGATGCTTCATTGCTACTAAGGAAGTCAAAGGAAATCTCTGCATAACTATATGTCAGGAAGTACATGGGCTCTGAGTAGGAATTGACATCATTTGAACGGACACTGCAAGTGCATTAACATTCAAACAATATGATACTGGGTTGCAGGCCCCTTGCAAAGGCAAGGAAGAACATATACAATTAGTGAGGAACGGAGTGCTGGTTGCTAAAAAGCACACTCTGAAGATAAGCCTGTGAAAGAACAAAAAGCTCTTCCATTTGAATACACTGTAAAACACAACAAAGCGAGAGCCTTAGACATAAATTTAGATAATGTTTTCACCCCTCAGCATAAGGCCTAGCTACTACTTACATCGATCTCACCCAAGAATATTTTGATTCATTCATTCCTGTAGGAACTAGAAAGGCATTCATTTGGCAGCTACTTCTGCATTTGGTATACACAAAGGGAATAAGAGGACTGGTGGGCAGCACTGCATTTCACATTGTTAAGGGCAATATGACTGCAACTTACACAATCTGCAGGCATTAGTGCTTGCTCCTGTTATTACTATTAATATCTGTAATATAGCCTTAGCTAAGCCTCTTACAGCCCAGCAAATGAACATTGTTCTTTGCAGAGCAGCATAGGGAGTACTCGGTAGCCTCTATAGCTTGTAAGCTCCTTGATGAAGGGATCATGCTTCCTTCTCTGTTTGGAAAGCACAGCAGACATGATGGGCCCTGCCAGAAATACATAATTTTAATATTGATCACAAATTGCAGTACAGCGTATACTAGACATGCTGCTTTTTATGCAAGACAGTGTTTTCCTGCAGCCTCATCCAAATTAGTATCCTGCAGGCTTTTGAGACCTTACTTCCTAATGTTAGTCTAGAGTCCTAAAAATATTACACAACTCACATGTAAGAATTAATTTCCACAAACTGCATCAAGTCTTCCCCTTCGGAATATAGCACCTGGGAAGCCGCCTTGTTCTAAGGTTTTGAATGCTGCACTGTTCCAAGAGTGTCACTGTCTTGTAACTGAGCGGTGCTGTATTGACACTAATAGAAATACACGTGAGAGGGGCTAAGCAGCTGCATCTCCCATTAAAGGGAGCTGGAGATGTAGGTGCTCAGAACCACTCTGTGAAGCCAACAGGAGTTTTGCTGTTGATTTTTATCGGAGTAGAATGGAGACTCCTGGGTTTCATGTAAGCTCTTTGGGACAGAGGATGTCTTTTTGTTCTGTGGCAGTACAGCACCTAGCAGACTAGAATACAATAATGAAAAATGTCTCAACCAATTAGCAAAGAGGGTGGGCAGAAGAGAGCACAGTTGGACACTACCTACAAATGAAAGCCACAAGAACCATGAGCTCAGAGGTAGGAATGTTACACTATCATTTTTGGAGTTGACTACCTGCAATAGGGTTTTATACAAAGTTTATTATTTAACTGAGAATCAAATATAAGCTCAGCTCCTATAACAGATAGGAAGACATGGTCCCTTCCTTCTGGCACTTACTATCTAAAACGATTTCACCTTAAAGATACATTATACAATTATCGTAAGAGGAGGAAGCCATCTGTTTTGTGAAAACTTGTCCACCAGCTTTTTTTCGCCGTCTATAAAAAGACAGCTGCTAGTGACATTCACTCAGTCCTGACCTCAGGCAGTGCGGTTTGGTCATATTATGAACTGGTACATAAAGGTGGCAGCCAAAGGCATGTGATTTATGAATTCATCTCAATATCTAACCAACCAATCTGCATATATTTTTAAATGCTCATTTTGATTTTTAGTCCAGCCCCAAAGTGCTCTTGAAGAAAGAGGGCATCCACACACAATAGCTTTCCTCTCTAAGCAACTTAAACATCAGCAGGGAAACATTACACCCCTTTCTAATATCCTACACCAAGCCTAAACATAGACTGATGACAAATATTAGAAAGACAAACATCTGGAAGAGGAGCATCTTTCCACAGTTACCCTTGCTTCAAGAATGTAGACACCTTCTTTTTTTACCCCATAAATGCTTCTCAGAAACCATCATCATTTAAAAAACATTCTAACATTAAATCAGACAGCTCTGAGGAGGCGGTGGCCTGTTGGTAGATTGTGAGATGTAACCATCTGGAGAGGAGAAATGGACAGACTGCTGTTTCTTTGCCAACTAGATGATAGCAATGCAGGGAAACTTCCCTACGACAAGCAGGCTGTACCTTGATGGCAAGAACATAAACATTCATTTGGATTTTTTTTTTATTTTTTATTTTTTATTTTTTTTTGGTAAATGGGACATTTTAATGCCAAAGCAAACACTGTGTATGGTACACCTAAATACAGAGTAGGTAATGATCCTGCAAGAGGCAGAACATAGGTAAATGACAAGCCTTTCTAATTTGGATTCTTATTATCCCATTGTTAAAAAAGCACACAAAGTACTATACAATTTAAAAATGGTCATTATACATAATTTAGCAAAACGATCACACCACACAGGTCCTATAAGCCAACAATTTACAGAAGGAAATAAAACAAATACATATTTTTAAAAATGTAACACTGGACAGTTATACTCTATTTCAAAAGGTTTTCAAGAAAATGTGATTAAAAATTGCATTGACACAATGCCCATTTTTATAGGCCAACTCCAATTCCAACTGAGTGACATAGAACAGGCTGTAAATACTGCTTCTTCAGCCACATTTGCAGTGAATAAGTTACTGCCTAAGACACATGGCAATGAAAGTTCAGCTCATTAACCTTTCCTCACTGTCTGTCAAAAAAAAACAAACAGCAAGGAGTATCAGGTTTATGCCCCCAAGCTGACAGACTCCACATGAACTGGCAGCTTCCTTCAGTTCTCACTTTTTTTTCTTTTTTGGTGTGGTTATACTGCAATCTTATCAACAAGCAATTGCACTGAGTGCCTTTTCTAGAGTACTCATCACTGTAATAGCACATCTCCTTCAGCGTGGTATTTATACACCGTGCCCTTTGCTGTTTTCTCTGGAGGTAACGCACTCGGGCATCCTGTATTGATTTATCATCATTCCTTTTCTCCATCTTCTTTGCAGAGTCATCTTTTATTTTTTCTACAGAAAAACAAAACATTACAATTCTGTGTCATAAATGCCACTTTCACCCCCAGACTTCACACTCATAGGGTCAGCTGATCAACTAAAACCAATAGAAGCTCAAATTTTTCAAGTGCTGCTCTTGGCCATGCCAATGGATGGTCCAATGATCTCCAGAAGAGACAAACAGCAAAGTAACTAGGATGTCCTTTCAATGGAAAAACTGAAGTCTCAAAAGACAAATATAGTGTATATCCAGCTATACTTAAGTTATAATCATACCCTCAACCCTCTTGTCAATACTTGCATGTGCATCACCCCTAGTATATATCTGGACCATGCTGGTTTTACTATAAGTGAGCCTTTGGGCCTCAAGTTCTAGGCATCTGTTACTTTTCTATGCTACCTCTTCCATTCTGAAAAAAAAAAATACTAAAAGGCTCGGGAAAAATGCCTTCCTGGATTTTCTTGAAAGGAGAAGAAAAAAAATGGAGGTAGATTCCTCTTCCAGGACTTCTCTATTAGAAATGCAAACTCTCTCCCGCTCCCACTGAGCTGTCTCAGATCATGGCAGTGGATGAATTCACCTGCCTGATTGTATTGGAGAAACATGAATTATTTGTCATAACATTTAATGAATAAATTTATAAAATAAATACATTTTTTAACAAGTATCAGAGGGGTAGCTGTGTTAGTCTGGATCTGTAAAAAGCGACAGAGTCCTGTGGCACCTTATAGATTAATAGACATATTGGAGCATAAGCTTTTGTGGATGAATACCCACTTCGTCAGATGAATGCTGAATCTGATGAAGTGGGTGTTCATCCACAAAAGCTCATGCTCCAATATGTCTGTTAGTCTATAAGATGCCACAGGACTGTTATATTTTTTTAATTTTTTTTTTACAATTATTCTTTTAATTAAGGGAAGTACTGATGGTAAAACATGCTATCTTGAAGGCTGAAGTTTCCTATTTATCCACAGGTCAGGTACAGCACAGGCAGAGACAGTTCACGATTCCCTTGCAATGCCCTGCCAGTGTCTCTCAAATCCATGTTTGGAAAGAGCAGCTCAGGGGCTTCTCTACTGGAACCACTGACAAAAGAATTCAGAGAATGTCAAGTTGCTGAATCAGTTAATATGCACTAGTTTAATTAAAACAGACCATTATTTGTAAATCAAGTGTTAAACTTTGCTGGATGTTATTTTGCTGACAAGGAATTTGTGATGATCTCCTCCCTCACCCCACCCTTTTTTCTTTCCCCGTCTGTAATATTATAGTTCTTGGAATTCTTCTCTGACAATATCAGGTCAGCAAATAATTATACTCTCTACAGTAGGGGAAATACCCCTTCCAAACCTAAAGTAACTTGTGAAAATAGGTGTTCATGTTCAAAATGCTTTTCTTCTAGTTACAGGAGTGTGCACAGCTAACATTACTGACAGAAGACAAAAGTCAAAAGAGGTGTGGCCAGGTTAACTTCACGCAATACTCAGCATGCATTTTGCCATCTCTCTCATTCACAGCCACCTAACATGGCTAAAAGAGGCAGTAGTCAATTTCTGATTCAGGTTTATGGAAAGCTAAGACCAGTTTGCTCACCATGCTGTCGTTTGAGGTCTGTCTTGTTTTTCCACTTGGTTATTTCCTCCTCGGTCACCTCTTCCCGTGCCACACTGCTCAGTTCATACACATCAATTTCATGTAACTTAGGCAACAAGTCTTTGACCCACTCATAACGAATAGGACACACTATCCTCACATACATTTTAGATGTAACCAAGACATCATGGAAGATGATCCATTCAGGTTGAGGTTCCTGGTCATGGAGCTAAAGGTAAAGTTATTCACATTTTTTCAGATTACTATCTTGGTTTTCTTTCAAAAAGTGTGCTCTGCAGATTGACATCAGAAAAAAACATGGGTCCTAATTCAGATTCTTGCCACAAACTGATTAACAGCTAAACCCTTTTGTCTTGCTCTCCTCCCCATTCCTTTTTAAGAAGGTATATTTAATTCTTCATGCCTTCTTATGGCTTTTACTTTGGAATGCTGAAACATCCCATATTTAACCAGACTAATTCAGAACCTAGAGTTGTCTTCAGTAACATTTATCAATAATGGTTTTCATTTCTAGAACATCTTCTAGGAGAGGATCTTCAAGTACTTCAGACACATGAATGGATTAATCCTCTTAAAAAGCCTGTGAGGTAGGTTAATATTATCTCCTTGTTGCAGATGGGAAAACTGAGGTATAGAAGTTAGTGACTTCCCCAAAGTTGCACAGAAAGTCAGTGAGAGCCAGAATTCAGATCTACTAACTTTTCCAGTTCTGGGTTATAGCCACTAGATCACGTTGCCTTCACAAATCAAACATTTGTATGGATTCTGTGCGATTCCCTAAGGAAAGATATGGTATAGTCTAGACACTATAGGTAGTGTCTTACAGTATGGAGACTGTGTGCAATATTTCAGATGGCCAGAAGCTAGCTTCAATCTTACACCAGGAACAAACAAGCCAAAGATCAGGGAAACAATTTGCATAGCCTGCTTTTTTTTCCATTTACCTGGGGGAAAAAAAAACAAAAACCCCACAAAACTATTAGCAGAACTAAGTAACTTACTGCTGATGAAGGATGAAGATGGACTATGCTACCATGTCCGTCCATTGTGCAGAACGTCCTGCCTGCGGACCTAAAAGCATGGGGAATATTTTTATATCCAGTGACATGTTTCTGTTGCTGTCTAAGCACAGCTAATCTAAAAAGAGCAGCAGCAGGATAGGATTAAATGCTTTAGGATAGAAAAAATAAACTTTCCAGAAATAAGTGTAAATACTAGATGAGGATTAAAACATCTCTTTATACATCATATTAACTCTTTTCAGCCCACACTTGATGCTGAGACAAATGTGGTTTTAGGATTTCCATCTTGCTGACAGATGATGATTCTGACATCTGCAAAGCCCTTTACAAATATTAGCTAGGCCTCCCACCACCCCTGCAAGGTGGGTAATTAAATATTATCCCCCTACATTTCACAGATATGGAGACTGAGATACCAAGAAGTTAAATAATTTGTCCAAAATCACAATGAGAGTCAGCGGCAGAGCTGGCCCTGGAAATTAAGACTCTTGGCTCCCAGGCCTGGACTCAGACAGCTCCTCTCCTGCTGTAACAAGTGAAGTTGACCCTTTTAATAAACTGTGGTATAGTCTTGCGATTATTTGTTTTGATTTATAAGCACATACTAACAAATGCGACAAATCTTTTCCATGCAGTTCCCCAAACTCCACTCCTTACCTTCTGGCTACATTGGTGAAGTACCCCGTGCATAGACATCTTCTGAGTATCTCATTTCTGGAGCCATCAAAACGCTCTCTTGGGAAGTCTGACAGCTGTATAAAGAGCAGCACAAACTGGATTAGTGTCTTTGTTAAAGGAAAATTGGTCACACTTTTCCCCCTCAGGAGCTTAAACCTTATGTTTCACACTTCATAGTCTGCTATTTTATATGACCTTCTTTTTGTCCATTGCTACCATTACACCACATATTTAGAGATGTGTACTAATAAAAAACTACCTAATTGTAACCTAAAAAGATTAGTTTAGATTAGGACAAAGATGGCAGCCATCTAGTGAAGACTCCATACTGCAGTACACATCTAACACAGGCAATTATGCAAAGACAAATGCCATTAATTTACATTAGAAGGAAGTTTGTTCACCTGTTTAAGCTTATTGGTTATTTCCTGAAGTTGTGCTTCCACACTAAAAGCAGATTTTAACGCTCTGAAATGGACCCAGTGTTTCTGGCACCAAGCTGCAGGAGACTTGCTAGGGATAGAGATACTGGTGTTATAACGAGGCCTTTCATAAGTGGAAGGCAACAAGTTGCTGCTATTTTTTATTATGGGCATACAAAGAAGACAACAAACATTCATGTAAATTTGGACAGCAGATTCCTTGTACTGTACATATATTACAGAGTGCAAAAGTCCGCATCTGAGTATGAGCACATGTATATATAGACGGGCTTTAGAGAAGAAATGTACAATAGAGCTCCCAACTGATATCTTCTGTGCATTGAACAAACACCGATGTACCTTGATTTGCACTGTTCAAAGATGTTTAAAAGGGTTGCAAAATCATTGCATCCTCCTGCCTCTAATGAGAGTTCCTGGTGGTGGAGTTCTGCTTCCTTTTGTTTCTGAAGGTCACCTGAGGAAATACTAAGTTATATTTCACTTTAACACATTCAATTTTCATTTGTCACTCCTAACTTAGTTTTCTATAATCTCTCTAAAGTGCAGCTGAAAGTCTTGGCTCTTTATTTAGATTAATTTTAAGACTCATTTCTTTCCCACTCACCCCCAGCCTCAGTTTTGTCTCGCCCACTTCTGAGAACACGAAACTGCTATTAGAGCTGTGATTAAAACTGTCAGCCAGCACTAGAGATGTAGCTTAGATGCAAGTGCTAAACTCTTTCCTTGGGAAAGGTTAGTGAGTATTGTGTTCTCCCATGATCAATTCTGAGTGGTCATGTAGAATGAAGACATGAAAATATACAGAAGCAACAGAGTTTAAAGAGTTTCTAGAGATCAAGTGAGTGGAAGATTTGATCATCTGAGCAGCAGGACCTCACATTTCAGATAAGACAGAAAAAACAGGGCCCACTGCTGCTATTTGTGGGCAGTTTCATTTATCCTATTGAACCTAACTTATGTCATGAAGTCCAGATAACATGGCAATGGATAGATAGAAGAAATCAGTAGTTTGGCATAAAACTCAACCCATGAGTCTACGGAAACCTTCATGACAGGTTTCAGAGTAGCAGCCGCGTTAGTCTGTATCTGCAAAAAGAACAGGAGTACTTGTGGCACCTTAGAGACTAATGAATTTATTTAAGCCCACGAAAGCTTATGCTCAAATAAGTGTGTTAGTCTTCAAGGTGCCACAAGTACTCCTGTTCTTTTTGCAGAAACCTTCAAGTAACTGCAAAGAATGTGCCATGCCAAAGAAATAACACCTCAGAATTTTGACCTTAATTTTTGAGCTCAAAAGGATTCCCCCCACCCCAAGTAAAGACAGATATGGCCTGCTTTAGGCCAATGCAGTATGCTGCTGCACTTCCCCAGGCCACGACCATACACACATTCAGGTATTTAATTTCAAACACACGTGGCACCACTAAAGTCAACAAGGGTACTCATGCACTTAGCTCTAAGCACGAGTGCATGTTTACAGGATATGAGCCTATGCCATGATCCCTTGTTTTCAGATTGACAGGTACACTGTTTAACAGGGACTGGAGTCCCTGTACTAGTTTGTTAGCTGGCTGAGAAGGAAATGTGAACAAGCTGCAAAAGAAGCCAGAGGGAGAATGGGAAAGCAAAATCAAGTCTATGGGAGTGCGAGGAACTGCAGAGTACCATCCAACAGCAAAAATCTTCTGATAGCTCACTTACAACTCAACTGCCTTTTGTCACTGTATCAGCAAAAATGAGTTAATACATTACAGAGATAACCAGACACTGACAGTGAACATGAGCAGAAAGGACAAAGTTCTCCCCAAGACTTTGCTACACATACTGTTTTAAAAAGCGAGTGGGCTCAGTGCTAGTGAAAGGTGCTGACCTGAAAGTCCAGCAGAATTAAATCTGTTTAGTCGCCAAATTGGCATAGGACCAGCAGCAGCAGTAGTTCATGCTCCCCACACAATGACTAATAATCCTGCCCCAGAGGGATCATTTATAGGGCGAGTTCACTCTTCTAGTCCGCTCTTGGTCTCTCACTGCAGACTGGCCAAAAGTGGATCCAGGTAGCAGCTGATGAGGTGTTATTTTTTGTTATGATACTAGATCTGAGCTGCCAATTGCAATGGCATCTTTCAACAGTGACACTCCCCACACTGCTACAGACAGCATTTATGAAATACACCGGCTTAGGGTGTGCAGCCATGTCTCCCTCTTGTGACTGGGCTAGTTGAGAATACAAGCTTGCTCCTTACTGATAGCTCATGGAGTCATTCTTTTAACTCAAGTGACAGGAGCCTGTGCGGTTTTTTTTTGGCTAGAGATTCCCAGATGATTCCCACGGATAACTGAAGTGCATGTATGTAATGAGCTGTGGCTTCACATAACTAATGACAATAGGAATGGAAAACTACTGAAGAAGTGAAAGACAAAATGCATAAGGACGTTAAGAACAAGTTCTCCAGACTGAGCAGTGTGTGTTGACCAACCACCTCCTGGCAGACATTTTGTTCAGGGTACAATTCGTAACCTGAGATGGCCTGCTTCTGAAGAACGGGGCTTCTTACCAGGTCGTATGAAGACATTTTCCACAGACAACATTGCAGCTATGGGAAGCAATAGCTCTTCGCAGTCGAGAGAAGCTGCCTTTATGACAGCACAGCTCAGGTTTGGAGGGAGAGGAAATTGCACCAAAAACTCTCCCAGTCTTGTCACATGGCCTCTCCTTATTGGGAGGAAAAGATTCAAACATCAGATTGAACAGACTCAATCTGTAAGGCCAGAACATAGGTACAAGGCCCAAGTAGCCAGGACATCTCCAACAGAGCCTTCATTGGCTCTTATATAAACACACACTCCCCAAAGGCCCAAGAGAGAGAGCCCTTGCAAATCCAGACAGCAGATGACCCTCTAGTCAAAACTCTCTCTCAGATTGCTCACATCCTGTCCTATCTGCACTGTCAATGGGAGTTTTGAGTGCATCAGGAGTACAGGATTAGTGTGAAGAATTCTTAGAAGATTAGGATAAGATATGTGAGTTTCTCTCTTAAGTATTATACAGGTCCCATTACTGTTATGTCTGAGTATCTCACAGACTTTAGCACATTTAGCCTCAACAGCCCTGTGAGGTGCTATTTCCCCCATTTTACAGATGGGGAAATGAAGCACAGAAAGACTAAGTGACTTGCCCAAGGTCACACAGGGAAATCTGGGGCAGAGCAAGAACTGAATCCAGGTCTCCTGAGTCCCAGGTTAGTTCCCCAACCAGTGGCCCATCCTTCCTCTTGAATCAGAGCATTCTTTTCAAACTGGAAAATATTTAAGTTCTTGGGCAAACTAATATATGGGCTCTGCTGCTGAGGAAAGCAATCTACCTTATGTTCCCACTCATTAACAACAGTACAAAATTAAGTCACAATTTTTTTTGCAACTACTGAGATTAAAAAGGTAAAAAGTTGGTTTCTGCCCTTTTTACCTGTCAATAGCGTCACACTGGTAAAGTTGCTTAAGAGCCTCTAAAATATGCCTCTCTTCGGGGTGGTCCAAATAGGGGAACCTACAAACAGAAAGGCAGAATAAATTCCACCACTTGGGCTAAAGGTAGTTTGCTAAAGCTGTAAGTGTTTTATATTACAATACTCCTGGAATCCTTCAATACAGGTCAACACCAAGGGAAAGTGTGATTGCACGTGTATGTATAATAGTTACACATTTCTATTTAATGAAGGAAATAGCTTCCATATCACAAATGAGCTCTGTCTGCACACACAAATATATCTATTGTGACAAAGTTCCTCCTCTACCTTGGTGGGTCCTGCACTTACTGGCGGATTTGCTCACCTCACAGATTCACCCTGTAGGTCAGGAAACAGCCCAGAGACCTTCCCCTCTGGTAGAAACCACAGTGGAGGTCAATTCCTCCCATGTTTGATAAGGAGTTGAGAGGTTTGAGGGAAACCCGGGCCCGCCCTCTACTCCAGGTTCCAGCCCAGGGCCCTGTGGACTGCAGCTGTCTAGAGTGCCTCCTGGTACAGTCGCACGACAGCTACAACTCCCTAGACTACTTCCCCATGGCCTCCTGCAAACACCTTCTTTGTCCTCACCACCAGACCTTCCTCCTGGTGTCTGATAATGCTTGTACTTCTCAGTCCTCCAGCAGTATGCCTACTCACTCTCAGGGTATGTCTACACTGCACGATTATTTCGAAGTAGTTTAAACCGATATTACAAAACCGATGTTATAAAATCGGTTTTGCGCGTCCACAATGTGATCACAAAATCGATTGCTTGCGTCCATGGTCCAAGGCTACCATCGATTTAAGGAGCGGTGCACTGTGGGTAGCTGTTCCTCAGCTATCCCATAGTTCCCACTTCCGTGTTGAGAGCACAGTGCCTGATGGGGCAGAAAACATTGCCCCGGGTGGTGCTGGGTACAGCCT